>NW_014577542.1:102902-111589 GCF_000485595.1 Priapulus caudatus | reverse complement strand
TACCGTATCTGACACTGGAGGTTAACATGGTGGCAATGTTGGAGGTAGAGTAGTTTTCGATCGTGATTTGTGGTGAACTGTAGCGAAATAGTCGTGGGGGGATCGTTCAGTGGTCGTGGTAAGATTGTTGACGGTGAGAAGACAAGTGAACACTATCCGGCACTGTAAGACGAGAGAGCAAAGCTTTGGTTTGGCTCGAGAGATCAACTGGGGAGAGACCAAGGTGCACCGGGTCACGATGTCACTGCCCAACGTACCCGATCAACAAGGCAGTTTGACAAAGGAAAGCTAGAAGTGAGTTACCGCAGCGAACTGTTCTTTCCGAGCGTGCCGCACAGCATGTATTCTGCGGTCCACGTTGCAATTAATATGCTAATTCATTGACAGCAGAGATGCAGTCTATGCGGGTCATATGTGCAAACACTATCGTCAATGACTGCAAGTTAAGCAAGCCTTCAGCTTGAATTGCGCGGTAAAATAAACAACGCATCGGGGGCTCGGGACCGAACTATTGTTACAACCGTTTGACAACAGATTAACCAGGACCGCCATTTTCCATTGTAAATTTAACTATATTAACCGAGTTGGTATATTGTTCGCATGAGTCGCCTATTATAGGTTTTTTGATGTTTGCAAATATTCAAAGTTACGAGCGCTGCTTAACGCCGAATGATCTATATTTGCGCGCCATGCGCGAATGGAACAAGTCCTGAACCGAACGCCATAAAATACAATTTTTTGTGACCGTAGCTCTAGCCCGCCTTGCTCTACTATCTCCCCCTCCCCTTCTCCTCTCTCTCTATCATTTCTCTCCCTTTTTATCTCTTCTCCATTTTTTTCTATCTCTCCCCTGGTTGCATCCACTCTGGTTTATTCCGCATCCCTCCCTCCCCCTCTTTCTCTCTCTCTCTCGTTCTATCTATCTATCCTATCTATCTATCTATTCTTCTATCTATCTATCTATATCGTATCTATCTATACTATCTATCTATCTATCTATCTTATTATCTCTATCCTATCTATATTATTATCTTATCTATCTATCTTTCTTTCTTTCTATCTTTCTATCTATCTATCTATCTATCTATCTATCTATCTATCTATCTATATCAATCCCCCTTCTCTATCCTCTATCCTCTCCCCTATCCCCCCTTCTCTCTATCTGTCTCTCTGTCTCACGCGGTCTCTCTGTCTCTCTCCCTCTTTCTCTCTCTTTCTTCCTCTTGTGTGTTTTCTTTCCCCATTCGCCAGCCCTCTTTCGCATTTTAAGGTTCTTTTGTTCTCTTTTCTTCTCGTACTCGTTCATCTTCTCTCCCTCTCTACTCCACCTTTCTCTCCTCTCCCTCTCCTGTGCTCCTTCCATTGCGTTCCTCTCTCTCTCTCTCTCCTCTCATCTGACTCTCTCTCTCTTCTTCTGCCTTGTCTCTTGTGTGGCTTTCTCGTCCTACGCACCCTTGCCTCTGTATTCCTTGAGCTCATTCACTCCCTTCCTCTCTGTGCTCTTATCTCTTCCTTTCTCTTATGTTTTTGTTCTTGTCTACTCATTCCTTATCTCGTCAGCTTTCTTGCTTCCCTTTTTTTCGCCCCTCCTCCTCTGTCGTTGCTACTTCTTGACTCGATTCCCTCTCTTAGCTCCCCTTTCCGCGCTCCCCCGCTCTCTTCTCTCTGTCTTTCTCTTGTGTTCCTTTTTCTCGCTCTCGCTCATTCCTTATTCGATTCCACTCTTGCTTCCTTTCTGCCCCTCCTCCTCCTCGCGCTGCTACTCTCTCGCTCCGTATCCGGCATCCATCGAATATAGGTATCGCCAACACAGTCTCCGTCAGCGATTCGCTGTTGATCGAACGTCTAATTGAGGCGGGAGTGTTGTAGCGTTTTGTTTATTTCACATCGTACAGTCAACAGTGATCAAAACGGCGATTCATCCTGAATAAGCGACGCAGACGAAACGCTAAATTAGCGTGCGTTGCATTGCATTGGGCAGGGAGAAGCAGACGTTACTAGAAACGGACACGCCAGGACGATGTTGCTCTCTTCGCCCAGCGAAAAAAAATGGCGACCGGAATTGGAAGACCGGGGGCGACCATGTCTCGGAAAAAACAACAACTCGAGCATTCGTATAGAACGGTAATCAACGCACTGCGACAATCGATCTGATTGCTCCGATATAAAAAGACGTTGGGACGCCAGGTACTCCTTCATTAATCGCAATGAGGAACATTGTAAAAGCAATGATATCAGTCACGCTTGTTACTTGCGTGCCCGAGGAGCTGCAGTGTTGGCGAGAGATAACATATCGATCAGAATCTCGGCCAATAAGTTGAGGCCGATAATATATTGAATATGGAAATAAGTGCACTGGCATGCCATTTATTTTATGGGTAGAACACGTTCTTTTTATGTCGTTCGGTTATACGCGCGCCTCTCTCTCTCTCTCTACCCCCCTCTTCTTTCGCTCTCTCTCTTTCTCTCTTTCACTCTGTCTTTCTCTGTTCTGCCTCTCTGGCTATTTTCTTCACTCGCTCTTTCGCTCGCTGCTTTCTCTTTTCGCTGTGTGTGTGTGCGTGTGTGTGTGTGTGCGTGTGCGGTGCGTGTGCGTGTGTTGTGTGTGTGTAACATAGTAATGCTAAAAAACTTAACTGTCTGTAGTGGGTATGACTTGAGGCGGCCATTCAAAAAACCGTACCCTCGGCGGGACTCGAACCCGCAGCCTCCGAATATCACCTCTACATTAGAAGTCCGAGCGCTTCCATTGCGCCACGAGGGCCGTACGGTGAGAACTGATTATACTTGCATAGTATTCCAAATCAAAAATAATCTTATTCGGCGGCAGTACTGATATTTGACATTGACTCTCTCTCTCTCTCTCTCTCTCTCTCTCTCTCTCTCTCATATCTCTATCTATCTCTCCTATCGCTCTCTTTTCTCTATCTCTCTCTATCTTCTCTTCCTCCTCCTTCTCGCCTCCTCTCTCTCTCTCTTTCTCTTTCTCTCTTTCGCTCTGTCTTTCTCTGTCTTTCTCTGTCTCGCCCTCTCTGGCTATCTTTCTCTCACTCGCTCTCTCGCTCGCTCTTTCTCTCTCGCTGTGTGCTCGTCGCTGTCGCCTCGCCCCCACCCCCCCACCCCCCCCCCGCCGCCCCCCCGCCCCGCCCCCTGACCGCCCCCCCTGCTCGTGTGTGCCCCTCCGGTCAGTGCTGCCCCCCCCATGCTCGCTCGCTGCTGCCGGCGCGACTGTCGTGGTGTTGTGTGTGTGTTGTGTGTGTGTGCATGTGTGCGTATGTACGTATGTGCGTGAGTGAGTGAGTGTGTGTGTGCGCGCGTGCGTGCGTGTGTGTGCGTGCGTGCGTGTGTGAGTATGGGTAACACCCGGGGGCTACGTTACACGCCTAAATGCCGTTAATTGTATCCTGACTTTGCTTAAGCGACTCATTAGCTACTCTCAAACAATTTGCGAGGGCTTTAATTCACGTTTAGCGAAATGCTTGTTGGTTTAGCGTTGACGGCCATGTCAAACGGTCGCCTCGAAAAATCGTTCGTGTCACTACGAGCACAGTTAACTACGAATTGCGCATGTTAATAATTCTGCCACTTGAGTCTGGAATGCTCTCTCGCCGGCATTATTCCAAGTGTAGTAGCAAAACGCAGACGTGGACTTCCTGAATCTAGGCAGCCTTACAAAGCAAGGATAATGATCGCGCGTCACGGCAGTATACATTCCCGGATCATCCAGGAATGGGCCAGAACGGGGTGGCGCGGCCAAAAACCACCAGCAAGGGGGAAGAGCGCTGTAAGCTACCTGAGCGGGGTCCAGTTGTCACATTTCTATTGTTTTCGAAGAGAATTTCTGGCCTCTAGTAAGCACTAAATTAGTATTATAAGTATATTATTGAAACAGTAAGTATAAAATCGAAGTTTGTAATGCTCATGATTACTTGCTGCTTCGCTCAGCTTTTCTCGCTCGTTTTCTGGCATTTATTCCTAGACGGGGGAGGGGGCACCGCTTTGAAGCATCTTGAATTCTTCAGTGGCAACGGGAGGCACGATAAACGTGGTGGATGGTCGAGTCTGTCCACGTTGACTGAATATTACATGTGTGCGGCCGCTTCGAGGTTTCGCTGTAGCTAACATATATTATGCGTGTTACCTGGGCCGCGACGGCGGGGGTGGGGATGGGGGGTGGGTCGTATAGCCTAATCAAATTCCTAATCAGATAATGTAAAATATCATGGCTCTACTGGGTAATGTCAATAATTTTTTTATTTAGTTATATTATTTATCTTGTTATATAATTCTACTATTATTATTGTTTATCATATGATAAATGGTTTCAGGAAATAGGCGAGGATTGAGCCGACGGGATCAATCTGTATTAAATCGACCTGAGAGTGATTATCATGTATTATGGTTATTTCTGCTACAGAAGCTTGGTGTCCGTCGCTGCCGTTCCACCGGCTCACCAGTCCATCACACAATTTCACCACGCTAACAGCGTGGAGTTTGCAAACAGGCTCAGTTCTCACAGTTACCAGTGTATACCGTAATTACATAAATAAATTTATAACACATAAAACCGCCCTCTACAGGCTGAGGTCCTCGTGGTCGCAACCTCGTGCACGGTGCGCGATGCTCCCCGGGTGCGTGCCCGCACACAGACGCCATATTGCCAGCCGCTGCAGCATGCGTCGGGCAGTAATTGCACCGGCCAGCCCGCCGCCTCGATTAAGAACCAATAAACTTATAAGCAGCGCTTAATGAGTCGCAGTGGGTAGTCTGCGTCTGCGCCTGTCGTCGACAGCCAGCGGTGGGACGGACGACCTCTCTGTAAATAACTGGCCGCACGAATAAACGCACGGCCGGCGGCTAGAAAGTGACATTGACGTGTCTCCCGCTGCGCGCGTACGTACACGCGCACGCAGACGCCTCGCATTCCAGCGCCGCCGCGCGCCGCATCGAAAGTTTTTGAATTTACATCGAGCGGTGCCAGCTGATGGAGTCCGCGGCGAAACGCGCACAAGCTCCCCCGTGTGCACATTGTGTGAGTGAAGATATAGCTCGTATACACTAGCTCGTATACACTAGCTTGTACAACCTAGCTCGTATAAACCTGGCTTCTATAACATATCGCGTGAGTGAAGATGTAGCTCGTATAAACTAGCTGATATAATCTAGCTTGTACAACCTAGCTTGTTTAATTTAGCTTGTATAACATATCGTGTGAGTGAAGATATAGCTCGTATAAACTAGCTGATATAATCTAGGTTGTATGCCCTATCGTGTGAGTAAAGATATAGCTCGAATACACTAGCTTGTATAATCTAGCTTGTATAATCTAGCTTGTATAATCTAGCTTGTATAATCTAGCTTGTATAATCTAGCTTGTATAATCTAGCTTGTATAATCTAGCTCAGGAGTAAGCGCGTCGTTAGTCGGTCGTCGTGGTCTGGCTAGGTTATACGTGGCGTGGTTTGAGGCGTGTCCGAGAGCGTCGTGGTGTCACGCCGCAGTGATGAGACGTCGCTGAGCGTCGTGATGCCACGCTCGTCAAGATCCGTCACAGAGCGTTGTGGTGTCACACTCGTGAAGGGACGTCGCAAGATCATGAAGAGTCGCAACAGAGCGCCGTGCGCGGGTAAATACGTGGCGCCGATTCGCGCGCTCACTTCGGCATTACTTCGGCTTCACTTCGGCATTACTTCGGCTTCACTTCGGCATTACTTCGACATTACTTCGGCATCACTTCGGCATTACTTCGGCTTCAAGTTGCTTTCAACGATCGTCGCTGATATACGCTGGCAGACGAACTTCGTTACGATTCGGTTGCACGTGCCTCGCGCCGGGGAACAGCAGCAGCAGCAATAGCAGTATTAGCTGTAGTAGCAGTAGTAGTAGCACCAGCAGCAGCAACAGCAACAACAACGACAGCAACAGCAACAAGGACAACAATAGAGGTAGCAGTAATAGTTGCAGTAGCAACAGCAGCAACAGCAACAGCACCAGCAACAGCAGCAACAGCAACATCAGCAATAGCAACAACAGCAGCAGCAGCAACAACAACAAAAACAGAAGCAGCGACAGCAGCAAAAGTACTAACAGCAACAGCAGGCAGTAACAGCAGCAGCAGCAGCAGCAGCAGCAGCAGCAGTAGCAGCAGCAGCGTCAGCAGCGGCGGCAGCAACAGCAGCAGCAACAACAACGCCAGCAGCAACAGTAAATAAACAACAACGTCAGCAGCAGCAGCAACAACAACAACAACCACAACAACAACAACGACAACAACAACGACAACAACAGCAGTAGCAACAGCAGCTACATCCGACAGCATTGGTATCAGCAGCATCAAGAACATTCGTAACAGCAGCTGCAGCAGAACAAACAGTATAGTAGCAGCAGCAGCAGCAGCAGCAGCAGCAGCAGAAACAGCAGGAGAAGCACCAGCCGAAAACTAGAAACGGACACCGCGATATCGCGAGACGATCTTTCTCTCTCGCCATTGCACGGTTACTTGTGCCTCTGGAAATTGTTTGATTGGAATAACTGACGAGAGCCGCTGTAAATCGGAAACAGATACGGCATACCGTAGAACTGAGGCAGTGGGGCTCTCGTTAGATGCATAGTAGCCCTACTAAGATGTCTGCTGACAAGAAGGTAGTATACCTATATAGTTAAAGAAACTATTATACCGTCGTTGATTTGTCGCATTAAATTTATTATACTAGCGTCCCTTCATATAGAAACAGTACACTAAATAAAGTATAGTGTGTTATATAATAATAACTAATACATAATGCGCGCATGTGTACATACATATCTGTGTACGTGTGCGTGCGTGCGTGCGTGCGTGCGTGAGTGCGTGCGTGCATATTTAACCTTATATATGGCTGGTAACGACGTTATACACGTACACATATGTATTGGAACTTTAGTATTATAGTAAGTAGCACCATAAGTCGCTCTACCAGTGAAAGTTCTCTGTAGCGCGAGCGAAGGGATTACACTGACTGACAGAGCTACATTATCATGACGACGTTATATATGTATAGCTATAGTGATCAGGCCTCGGGGACGGCGCGTGTGAAGACGGGGAGAATTCCGTGTGTAAAACCCTTGTAGTACAACACCGACGAACAAACCGCTCTCACACACAGGCGTTCATTATTAGCTCTCATTATTCGGCTGCGCATCTCACGCAGAAAATTGTAAATTGCACCTGTGTGTGCGTGCCGCTGTCAGCAGGTGCACCGTCGTCTCTAAGCGGGTCTTAACTGTCAACAGTGCCCGCAATTGACGGATGGGTTAAACGCGAGACGGGGATGAAAGGCCGCGTAACCGTTCTTCGGTATTGTATGTATGCATGTATGCGTGATCGGGAACCTTTAGACCGGTATTTCACTCATGTTGGATAGAGGAAACGATACGGTTTTCCTACTTTACTATTTTCCGGTCATTTACATAAAAAATATTACAGATTTTTTTTTATCTCTGCAGCGACTGTGCAGATTGCGAAAACCGCTCTGCGTGCACCGCAATTTCCCGCCTCGCGCGCTTACATTTTCATGATTTAAGTCCATCGTTTGTCGTATTACATGCAGCCGTATATTAGCCGTATCAATGTCGGTGGCTGGAGGCGGGGTGTTAATGATGACTACGACTCATGATGAACGTATATGTCGACAGGTGCGATGGTGCCCCACCTGATGCTATAAGCCGCGCACGGGACAGCATGCACAAAAGAAAGTGTGGGACGGTGCCTAATAAGCACGCGTAAATTGGCAATACCGTTGAGCAGCAGCGTTGGCAGCGTTTTCAGCAGATTCCGTCTCGGAATTAATGGTATACGCAAGAACGAACGTGTTTTCGCTGAGCGCGGGTTAATTGAGCTTCGCTCCCCGCTTGCCGCGCGTGCCGCGTGTGTAGTTAGTATGCGGTTGCGGTTGGGGTTGGGGTTGGAGTTGTTGCCGCGATGCTGGCGCGCTTCGGGTGTGCTCGGCGATTATCGTTGTTTGACTTCGTAGCGCGGCGTGTGAGTGCCGTAGACGTCCGCGGCCGCCATGCGTGCGTGGTATGTGTATGCGTGTGTTCGTTCGTGCGTGCGTGCATGTGCATATGTATGCGTGCGTTCGTTTATTCGTGTGTGCGTGCTTGCGTGCGTGCGTACGTGTCCGCGTGCTGATAAATGTACTGCAGTGTGCGCACGTGCCTGCGTATATGTGCGTGTGCGCGTGTGTATGCGTGTGTGCGTGCGTGCGTGCGTGCGTGTGTGCGTGTGTGCGTGCGTACGGATCTGCGTGCTGAAAAATGCTGGCTGCAGTATGCGTGTATGCGTGCGCATATAATGCGTGTGTGCGCGTATTGTATATGCATGTTTGAGTGCCTACCACGTACTTGCGTGAGTGTGTCTGTGCGTGCGCGCGTACATACGTTATTGCCGTTGCGTGCGGGGCGTGCGGGCGTCGCGTGCGAGCGTGTATGCGCACCTGTGTGTGGACGGGCAGCAGCACAGCCATGACCCGTCGGGTGACACGTCTGCGTCGCTGCTCGCTACATGTCAATCCCGTTTGTCACCCGCGCGCGATTGACACCAGATGAAGAGATAAGCACACCGTGCGAGGCAGTTTACAGGTTTCCCCCAACCCAGCGTCTGGCTGCAGATCTATAGACGAGATCTATCCCAAAACAAACGTCAGATGGGG
>NW_014577542.1:85415-102877 GCF_000485595.1 Priapulus caudatus | reverse complement strand
GTGTATGCGTGTGTGCGTTGCGTGCTGTGCGTGCGTGCGTGTCGTGTGCGTGCGTACGGATCTGCGTGCTGAAAAATGTGCTGCAGTATGCGTGTATGCGTGCGCCATATAATGCGTGCGTGCGCGTATGTATATGCATGTTTGAGTGCGTACCCACGTACTTGCGTGAGTGTGTGCGTACGTGCGTGCGCGCGTACATACGTTATTGCGTGCGTGCGGGCGTGCGGGCGTGCGTGCGAGCGTGTATGCGCACCTGTGTGTGGACGGGCAGCAGCACAGCATGACCCGTCGGGTGACAGGTCTGCGTCGCTGCTCGCTACATGTCAATCCCCGTTGTCACCGCCGCGCCGATTGACACCAGATGAAGAGATAAGCACCGTGCGGGCAGTTTACAGGTTTTCCCCCCAACCCAGCGTCTGGCTGCAGATCTATAGACGAGATCTATCCCAAAACAAACGTCAGATGGGTTTATGGAGAGAGCGTGTGCGTGCCACTCGACCGACCATGCACGAGTCATAAATGATAGAATGCGTCAGTAAATTGCGGCGTGGGCGAGGAAAAACAAAGACAGCGGGGGAATCTAGAGGGAAAATCTGACAGGAATATATCGCGCGCCGACGGAAATGCTCAATTAGTGCCTGGCCGTAACAGCTTTTCTACGACTAGCGAGCAGCGTTTTCTCGAAAATAGATCGACCTAGATGCAATAAAGTAACTCAAACATAGTTATAGGGATGCGCTATTAATGCTAACCCCATACTCCGCTGTTATATTATCAGGTGTGTATAATATAGAGTTATTACTATATATATATATATTTATTTATTTATTTTTATTCTATTTTATTTATATATATATAATATATATATATATATATATATATATATATAGATAGATAAAGATAGATCTATATTATACACTCCTGATATTACTGCATCTAAAAATCGACCGTGCTCTCCGCGGGATTCGGCAGTGCGGTTTAATCTCCCGCCATGTTAATATCGAGAAATAAATCAACGAAAACTGCAGATGGCTGAACAACGGGGCCGATGAGAAGATGAAGCACAGGGGCCGTGAGCTCTCCCTCTCTCTCTCTCTCTTTCCTTCCTCTCTCTCTCTTCTCTCTTCTCTCTCTCTCTCATCCCCCTCCCCCCCCTCTCTCTCTCTCTTTCTCTCTTTCTCCCTTCCTCTCTTCTCTCTCTCTCTCCCTCGTCTCTCATCTCTTCTCTCTCTCTCTCTCTCTCCCCCCTCTCTCTCTCTCTTTCTTTCTCTTTCTCCCTTCCTCTCTCTCTCTCTCTCTCTCTCTCTCTCTCTCTCTCTCTCTCTCTCTCGTCCTCGCTCTCTCTCGCTCTCTCTCTCGCTCTATGCGTGCACTGGCAGGTGATGATGACGTGATTGAACATTAGCAGCGCAGGGGAGGCAGAGGAATCGTCGTGTGTGGATGACGTATATCTGTCCTGTTTCAAGAGACCCCCGACGGAGCAGCGGCTTGCTATGACGCCCGTCATCGCCTGAAACGCTCTCGCGAAATCTCAGTCGGCGAGCGAACCCAAATGAGTATCGCACATCGAGTCGCGTTCGGAAATCAAAATGACTTGAACGTTGCAAAGAACATCGGAATTAGCCTTGATCGTCTTCGCGTGGCTACAGTTGACGGCCACAGCACAGCTGCAGTGAGTAAGCAGCGCTTCAGTGAAGGAACTTAGAGTGTAACTTAGAGCAAACTTAGAGTGCTAACTTAGAAGCAACTTAGAGTGTAACTTAGAGGTGTAACTTAGAGTGTAACTTAGAGTGTAACTTAGAATGTAAACTTAGAAGTAACTTAGGTGTAACTTGTGAGCAACTTAGAGTGCGAACTTAGGAGCACTTAGAGTGTAAATTAGAGCAACTTAGAGTGTAACTTAGGGCAACTTAGAGTGTAACTTAGAGTGTAACTTAGAGTGTAACTTAGAGCAACTTTGAGTGTAGCTTAGAGCAACTTAGCATGTAAATCAGCAGAAGCCGACACTAACTCATCCGTACTGTTGCGGTGTGGATTTGCCGTGTTAGATAGATCACGCCCTGGTTCATGACCTCGTCGTGTAGACAGGCTCTCCCCCGTAAGCACGCTGAATAAAATATATAGAATGTGGGCGGATTGCGTACGTACGATATCAACGTACGGTTAGCGCAGGTGTTTCTGAATAGCATTCTTACGCCTCTATCGCTAGATTTCTGTCTGAGTTTATCGTGTAGTTATCGTTTTCGATAGGACGCATGTTGTACGTGGCTCCCGCTGAGACGCGATCACGCCCTGTAATATCGCTACATATCGATGTATATGAATTCATATATTTGAGTATGGCCGGACGTGTTATCCATAAGTTGGTGTACGTAGTAGCCTGCGGCGCGAAAGAGGTCATTAATTGTTTCCGCCGCGTGACCACAAGCAAGTGAATGCGGGGGTTAGAAAGTCTACTGTATTATACAAGTCGGCACAGTGCGATGAGAAGTCTACAAGAAGACTGGGCAATTACGAGCACGGCATGGGCTGCCAAATCTCTGCATTATCGTACGCCTGCCACCTGGTAGTACTAACTCACCGGTATACTGGTATACGCTACGAAAATATACACGCATTACCTCTTTTGTGCGGTGCGTACGTTGTAGTCATGTTGTCTACGATGTGGTATTATTGTGTATCCCGAACGAAAGTTCGTGGGGATACTATGGGTTTGGCATCGCGCGCCGCGCGCCGCCGCCGCCGCAGAGATTTCCCTGTGAACGCTCTACCGGCTGCAGTTTCTTCTCGTGATCATCTTCAAAATTTCGCATGAAGGTGCGTTATCGTAAAGCGAAGACGCCAATCGTTTTTGGTGGGCGGAATCATCGTTGCCATTGGTAACAAAATTTTTCCCGGAAACATTCTAGAACCTGTTAACTTCTGCAGTTTTACCGATTGTCATGAATTTACATTTGTATTAAAATTTCTATTTAAATTTCTATTAAAATTTACATTTAAAAATTTAAAAATAAAATTTAAATTTAATATTTGTATTAAAATTTCTATTTTTAAATTTCTATTTAAATTTATGATTGTCATGAAATATATATATATACATATTTATATATATATAGGACATGTATATCGGCCCTGTGTGCCAAATTCCATGACAATCGGTAAAACAGTACAAGTTACAGGTTCTACATATTTCCACAAAAATTGTTCTTACCAATGGCAACGATGACTCCGCCCACACCAAAACGATTGGCGTCTTTGCTTTACCATAACGCAGCACTGCACCCATACCCCCCCCCCCCTTGTGTGTATTCCATATACTTGCACATCTGCAGGCAGACCAGTTGTCTAACAAACCTTTGTCTTTGTGACTTATTTAACTTTACCTTCCTTCTACGTCCTTACAGAGATATTCCATTCATACTAGATCACGGAGGATACATGTAGTTGGCGACAACTGCTCCGTTTCTAGTTATTAACGCGTTGAGAATGCTGTTATTGCTGGATGTGGTTTTATATATATAAGCGAGAGAGAGATTGAAAAGAGAGAGCAGGGAGAAAGGTGCGAGAGAGGTGAGAGAGGAGAGAGATGGGGGACAGGCAGAGGAAAGAGAAAAAGATATAGAGAATGCGAATAGATGATTAATGAGAGATCGTAGGCAAGAGTGTGAGAGAAAGAAATTATGGTAGAGCAGAGACGTACAGCGAGAGAGAGCGGGCTCTCCCACTTTCTCTTTCCATCTCTCAATCGCTATATATCTCTCTCTGCCATAATTATTGTATCCCCCGAACGAAGTTTCGTGGGGATTACTATGGGTTTTGGCATCGGTCGCGCCGGCCGCCGCCGTTAGAGATTTCCTTCGTGAACGCTCTACCGGCTGCAGTTCTTCTCGGATCATCTTCAAATTTCGAATGAAGGTGCGTTATCGTAAAGCGAAGACACCTATTGTTTTTGGTGTGGGCGGAGTCATCGTTGGCCATGGTAACAACATTTTTGTCGAAAATATTCTATAACCTGTAACTTCTGCACTTTTACCCGATTGTCATGAAATTTATATTTGTATTTAAATTTATATTTTAAATTTATATTTAAATTTAAATTTTTAAAATTTAAATAAAATTTAAATTTAAAAATAAAAATAAAAATTAATATTTGTATTTAAATTATATTTATATTTAGATTGTCATCAGGACATGTTATATCGGCCCCTGTGCTGCCAAATTCCATGACAATCGGGTAAAACAGCACAAGTTAACAGGTTCTACAATATTTCCACAAAAATGTTTGTACCATTGGCAACGATGGACTCCGCCCACACCAAAAACGATTGGCGTCTTCGCTTTACCATAACGCACCTTCATGCCAAATTTGAAGATGATCCGAGATCGGGTAAAAACTGCCCACCAGGTCACTTCGACTCTTATTTCACCTTTACCTTGACCTTGATCATATTTCTCTTCGCTCTCTAACTCAGCCCCTAATTGACCTAGCGCGACAAACTTGTATGCTTACACATCTTGGGGAGAAAGTCTGTCGCATACCAAAACACCACTGCCCTTGACCTAGTTTGACCTTCACCTGTCGACTTACATCTCCTCTTCGGCCTCCTAGGGTAACCAGATTCCATATACTTGCACATCTGAGGCACACCAGTTGTCTAACAAACCTTGTCTTTGTGACTTATTTAACTTTACCTGCCTTCTACGTCCTTACAGAGATATTCTATTCATACTAGATCACGGGGGATACATGTAGTTGGCGACAACTGCTCATTCTAGTTAACCATAAGAAAGGCATAGAACACGAGATGGAGAAAAGGGGAATAGCGAGAGAAGGTGTAGAGTACAGGGGCTGCAGACAGCAACGTACAGATAATGCGAGGTTATATCTGTGGCGCTATATATCTCTCTATCAAGCCGTAATTATTAACCATAAGATAGGGATAGAACAAGAGAGGGAGAAAGGGCATAGCGCGAGAGAGAGAGAGGGGAGTACCGGGGCTGTAGACAGACATCGTGTAGACAGACATCAAATGGCCCGTCTACGAGCATAAAGGCATGGAAGAAGAGAGGAAGAACGGGGAATAGCGAGAGAGGGAAGGAGTACGGGGGCTGCACACGGCGACGTACAGGTCACGTGGCCCATCTACGAGCCGAATATATGGGATCATTAGATCAGGAGTGAATAATAATAGTGAATAATCTATTATCCACTCCTGATTAGATTCATACCGATTTCGCAACAAAATCGCACGAACACACACACACACACACACACACACACGCCGCACACACACACGCACACGCACACGCACACACACACACACGACGCGCGCGCGCGGCGCAGAAAAAAACCGCACGCAGCGCTAGTATACTTACAACTACACAGCTGCGGCATCTCCATCACTCTCACAACTCAGCCGGCAGCCAGAATGAGGTAAAAGTCAACGAGTGTTAATGACAGCTGACGTTCTGGAATGTCTACCAACTTCAGCGAGATTAGAGCGAGATCAACAAAGACGTGAGATGCGTGGGCATCAAGAGGAGAGCGGGGGGAGGGGGGGGGCACATATATAACAGCGAGATGTTGGGCCTCGAGCCAACTTTGTGCACTAGCGTGAGCAGTAACAGTAATAAAATCACCTGCTGCCGGCAGTCGGTGGTAGTAGTAGTAGTAGTAGTAATGTAGCAGTGCGTAGTAGTAGTAGTAGTAGTTAGAGTAGTAGTAGTAGTAGTAGTAGTAGTAGTAGTAGTAGCAGTAGTAGCAGTGGTAGTAGTATAGTGTTAGTGGTAGTGGTAGTGGTAGTGACAGTGGCAGTATGTGGCAGTGGCAGTAGCAGTAGCAGTAGCAGTAGCAGCTAGGCCCAGTTAGCAGAGCAGCAGCAGCAGCAGCAGCAGCAGCAGCAGCCGCAGCAACAACAACAACAACAACAGTATTGGCAATGATAGCTGTAGAGGTAGTGGCAATGATAGTTGTAGTGGGAGATGTAGAGAGACAATAGCAGAATACCAGCAGCACCAACCGCTGCAGTAGCAAGAGTGGCGGCTGCGGCGCCGGCGGTAGCACCAACACCAGCACCGCCACCACCAACCAAAACAGCAGCAGTAGCAGCAGCGGCACCAGCAGCAGCAGTTAGAGAAACAGTAGTAGTAGGCCTATAATACCGTGGTAACGTAGTAGGCAGGCAGGTAATCCCTAAAATCGATCAAATCCACCGGTTTATAGCGTACACATAGATTTATATTGCATAAGAAGTTCGGCAGTCCACAAATTGGTTATGCTGTGAACAACCAGGTAACAGTAAGATAGATAATGGGGTAACAATCTATGGGGTAACATAGTAGCCAGCGTAACGCTCATAGGGTCTATGTCCCCCAGGGTACTGCCGGAACGTACCCTGGGTACGGTCCGGTATACCGGAACGTACCCCGGTAACTATCTAGCTGATATGGTTAGGGTTAGGGTTAGGGTTAGGGATACTGTTAGGGTTAGGGTTAGGGTTAGGATTAGGGAGTAGGCGTAGGCGACTCCCTAGACTCGTTAATGGAGTAGGCGAGGTACGGTCCGGCATATTAGATAGTAGTATTTAGTACCAGGGTAAGTTCCGGTATACCGGACCGTACGCAGGGTACGTTCCGGCAGTACCCTGGGGGACATAGACCCTCTCAGCATAAGTAACATAATAGGGTAATTCTATACTCGGACGCTGTTTAAATGCCTACTACGTAGGCCAACACATATTGTCACACTGTGCGCCGATACACAAGAGATTGATCTATACCGTTGAGTAACTGTTAAGAGTGACAGATCGACGTAACCATATAGATAGATGGATATGACTGCTGTATTGCATTAAACTGGACGCCGGTTTGTAAGTTTAATACAATAGTTGCGTATTTATTTAGGCCTACTATCGTTTTATTGTCGGCACGGCCCAAGTGCATTGTGTAACCGGTCCCGTTGCCTGAGAGCAACTTTGACCCCCTTCTAACGCAATCCTCTTCTGCTCATCAAGTCTGCTGTATGTAGGTGTTGTACAACAGTAGAAGGCGTCCATATAGGCAGAAGGCCTGAATAAGCATCGAACAGAAATTAATGAAAAACACTCACACTGTTTCGTCGCATACACTACATGCACTTTATTCATGTTAAATTACTACAGACTACTCTATGCTTCGCTCGAAACCTTTGCTAGCGAATTTCTATACAACGTATTTCTATACAAAGTATTCGGATCCCGTTTCATACAGAAAAATGGCCGACCGGTGACCATGGCTACGCCACTTGCTGGAATGGCACAATTACACGACCAATCTTAATTCTAATGCTTTCTAGACGTCCACGAAGCATCTAATTTGCGTGCATGATGCAAAAGAGTGCACTCTAGTGCCGAATTTCACCGCAAAAAAATTCCAAAAATGCGTTTTCTAGATACCAAATAGTGCAACTTGCGGTGAACAATCTGCGGAGGCTTACAGTTGCACGCGCCTCCTATAGTAGTCCCGTTAAGCTCGCTAACCAACGTGCGGCTGAATCTTAGCAGGTGATTGCAAAGCATCCAGTCGGGTCGCCAAAAGTTGACATTGTAAATGTTGTAAGCTCGTGTAGCCGGAGGTTCATGAGCCTATCAAGTTTGCTCGTTGTAAACAGAAGTCGGCATGATCGGTATCTCTTTTCTATAAACAACGGATTTAATATGTTTTTCGAGGTTTTGCGGCGCTGAGGTGGGTGAGTGCGTGCGGCTTCGAGTAGTGTGCGCACAACTCTTATAGGAGTTATTGCGCGATTAGTAACAACTATTGCGGATGGGTTCGACTACCGACCGGGTCATACCGTACCAAAGACTTAAAAAATGGTACACACTGCTTCTCTGCTTAGCACTCAGCAAAAAGAGATAGAGTGTGGAAACGGTGTGAGAGGAGTATAGAGACCCTCGCACGTATTTAGCTAAACATGGAACCATGAATACATATTCGTGGAACCCGAGATGGCCAACGCGTATCCTCGACAAAAAAAATGGCGGATCAATTCGTGAAGTAATAATGAAACCTATAATGCAAAACAGTGCTGAAGGTCGCGTATTTTACAAATACATTAGGTTGTATGCTTTCCGCGACTCACGTCGTGAGGCATTATATGAAAATTCTATAGCCTCTCTATCGAACACCTGTAACGCGAGACACGTAGCAGCTTTGTGAGGGTCCGCATATAAAAACAGATGGTATTTCGCTTACCCGAGGGTATCGGCGAGGAATAGAAATCGTCTGAATTCATAAAATTCGAAATATCGCCGACAGGAATGCATTATTCTTCGCAGCGGACATGAGGCGCTTTGACCTGTGCTTTGACGTAACGCCGTCGGCCTCTCTCTCTCTCTCTCTCTCTCTCTCTCTCTCTCTCTCTCTCTCTCTCTCTCTCTCTCTCTCTCTATTGCCACCGAGCTCGGCTTGCCACTGGTCTTCCATTTACAAACAAACTCGGCCCCCGCGCATCGGGCAGCAAAAACTACGCCATGGAATAAACTCGGGGATTTCTGCCCGCAGCTGGTAGCAGAAGTTACTTATCGGGGGTCAGACATTAATGGTTTACCATGAATCAGTCTTTATTCGCCATGTAAACACCGCTTACAGCCAATACTCACCTACCAACCCTCACGAGGGCATTCACAATGAAGGCGGATTGCTTTCTTGCTAAATATTTTGCCGTGCACAGGTGCATAAAGCCGCCTTTCATGCGAAGGGACGTAATTTGCCTAAAGCCTATTCTGATGGTCTTTGTTGGACGCTAGTCTGAACTGACACAACGATCTGCTGAAATTGACGTTGAAACCGCCTCATTATCTATTTAGGCGCGGGAAAGTGTAAGGCGACGTAAGTAAGACTCGTACCTGAATTCTACTCGCCGATCATTCGCAAATGGAATGTGAATGTGTATATATATATATATATATATATATATATATGTATATAGCGCCAAACGCTTGCGCGGTTGCGCTTGCGGGGTATAACACATTTCGCTCCTCAGCAACATTTTCTCTCCCGTCTTCGGTTACTAAATACATCCGATTGCGGTAAACATTACTAAGTCGGTGCTGCTGCTGCTGCTACAACAGGTGGGCGAATTCGCGAACCCATAAAGTTGATAATTGATTGATCAGCGACTATGCGACTATATAGCATAAGTGAGTCATCCGTGGATTAGCAGACGACGGTAGCAGCAGCCGCGTACGGGGGTAGCTGCTGTGGCCGCGCACACATCTGCGGTTAAACCCGCGGCTACCGGCGAGTCTTGTATTTATCCTTGTGTAATTACGGTGTGTTTACATTGCGGCGCGAGCCACCGTGTACGCAATAATGCAATTATAACCTATCGTAGATTAAACGGCACACGTGCTCTCTCTCTCTCGCTCTATGCGTGTACTGCAGGTGATGATGACGTGATTTGAACATTAGAAGCGCAGGGGAGCGAGAGGATCGTCGTGTGTGATGACGTATATCTGTCCTGTTTCAGAGACCTCGACGGAGCAGCGGCTTGCTATGACGCCGTCATCGCCTGAAACGCTCTCGGAATCTCAGTCGGCGAGCGAACCCAAATGAGTATCGCACATCGGAGTCGCGTTCGGAAATCAAAATGACTTTGAACGTTGCAAAGAACATCGGAATTAGCTTGATCGTCTTCGCGTGGCTACAGTTGACGGCCACAGCACAGCTTGCAGGTGAGTGAGCAGCGCTTCAGTGAAGGAACTTAGAGTGTAACTTAGAGCAACTTAGAGTGTAACTTAGAGCAACTTAGAGTGTAACTTATAGTGTAACTTAGAGTGTAACTTAGAGTGTAACTTAGAATATAACTTAGGGTGTAACTTGGAGCAACTTAGAGTGGAACTTAGAGCAACTTAGAGTGTAAATTAGAGCAACTTAGAGTGTAACTTAGGGCAACTTTGAGTGTAGCTTAGAGCAACTTAGCAGTGTAAATCAGCAGAAGCCGACACTAACCTCATCCGTACTGTTGGGGTGTGGATTTGCCGTTGTTAGATAGATCACGCCCCTGGTCATGACCTCGTCGTGTAGACAGGTCTCCCCGCGTAAGCACGCTGAATAAAATATATAGAATGTGGGCGGATTGCGTACGTATGATATCAACGTACGTGTACGCGCAGGTGTTTCTGAATAGCATTCTTACGCTCTATCGCTAGATTTCTGTCTGAGTTTATCGTGTAGTTATCGTTTTCGATAGTACGATGTTGTACGTGGCTCCCGCTGAGACGCGATCACGCCCTGTACATATCGCTACATATCGATGTATATGACATTCATATATTTGAGTATGCCGGACGTGTTATCCATAGTTGGTGTACGTAGTAGCCTGCGGCGCGAAAGAGGTCATTAATGTTTCCGCTCCGTGACCACAAGCAAGTGAATGCGGGTTAGAAAATCTACTGTATTATACAAGTCGGCACAGTGCGATGAGAAGTCTACAGAAGACTGGGCAATTACGAGCACGGCATGGGTGCCAAATCTCTGCATTATCGTACCGGCTGCACCTGTAGTACTAACTCCTCCGGTATACTGGTATACGTACGAAAATATACACGCATTACCTCTTTTGTGCGTGCGTACGTTGTAGTCATGTTGTCTACGTGTGGTACTTATTGTATCCCCGAACGAAGTTTGTGGGGATACTATGGGTTTGGCATTGTCGCGCCGCCGCCGCCGCCGCCGCCGCCGCAGAGATTTCCCTGTGAACGCTTTACCGGCTGCAGTTCTTCTCCGATCATCTTCAAATTTCGCATGAAGGTGCGTTATCGTAAAGCGAAGACGTGTGTGTGCGTGCGTGCGTGTGTGCGCACTCCCCCGGTGCGTGCGTGCGGTGCGTGCGTGTGTGTGGGGGAGAGTGTTGTGTGTGTGCGTGTGTTGTGCTGTTGTGTGCTGTGCGTGCGTGCGCGCGCGCGCGTGTGGTGGTGTGTGTGGTGTGTGTGAGTGTGTGTGTGTGTGTGTGTGTGTGTTGTGTGTGTGTGTGTGTGTGTGGTGTGTGCGTTACAAGCGGTGCGTGCGTATGCGTAGGTGAGTATGCCGTGCTGTGTGCGTGTGGATTGTGGTTTGTGCGTGTGTGTTACTGTGTATGGGTGTGTGTGTTGTGTGTGTGTGTGTGTGTGTGCTGTGTGTGTGGTGTGTTTATGTGTGTGTGGTGTGTATGTGTGTGTGTGTGTGTGTGTGTGTGTGGTGTGTGTGTGTGTGTGTGTGTGTGTGGTGTGTGTGTGTGTATTGTGTTGTGTGCATTCGTGCGCGCGCGTGTATTTGTGTATTGTGTGCGTGCGCGTTCGTGCGCGCGGCGCCGCGCGTGTGTGTATTTATGTGGTTTGTGTGCGTGGCGGGTTCGTGCGCGCGCGCGCGTGGGTGTGTGTTTAGTTGTGTTTGGTGACGTGCGAGCTCGTGAGCGCGGCGCGTGTGTGAGGGAGTGCGGGTCGTGGTGGGGTGAGTGGGGGGGCGGGGGGTCGGTCATGTTGCCGGGCGCATTCCCGCGCTAAAGCACCGTGTGCCGTTTAATTCTACGATAGGTCTCATCATTGCATTATTGCGTAAGCAGTGGCTCGCCGGCCGCAATGTAAACCACACCGTAATTACACAAGGATAAATACAAGATCGCGGTGCCGCGTTTAACGCAGATGTGTGCGGGCGGCCCAGCAGGCAGGCTACCCCGTACGCGCTGCTGCTACCGTCGTCTGCTCATGCCACGGGATGACTCACTTAGCTATATAGCGCATCGTCGCCTGATGCAATTCATTATCAACTTTATGGGTTCGGCGAAATTCGCTCACTGTTGTAGGCAGGCAGCAGGCAGCACGCGACTAGTAATGTTTTACCGCAATCGGCTGTATTTAGTAACGCGAAGACGGAGAGAAAATGTCGCTGAGGAGCGAAATGTGTTATACCCGCAAGCGCAACGCGGCGCAAGCGTTTGGCGCTATTACATATATATACTATATATATATATATATATATATATACACATTCACATTTCATCTGTGCGAATGATCGGCGAGTAAATTCAGGTACGAGTCTTACTTACGTCGCCTCAAATACACTTCCGCGCCACAATAATTAATGAGGCGGTTTCAACGTGCAATTTCAGCAGATCGTTGTGTCAGTTCAGACTAGGTCCGAACAAAGACAATCAAATAGGCTTT
This sequence comes from Priapulus caudatus, assembly GCF_000485595.1. NCBI lineage: Eukaryota > Metazoa > Priapulida > Priapulimorpha > Priapulimorphida > Priapulidae > Priapulus > Priapulus caudatus. The sequence continues at coordinate 90,695 of NW_014577542.1, read as the reverse complement.
AGAACATTACGTCCGCTTCGCCATCGAAAGGCGGCTTTATGCATCCTGTGCACGAAAAATATTTTTAGCAAGAACAGCAAATCCGCCTGCATTGTGAATGCCGCTCGGAGGGGTTGGTAGGTGAAGTATTTGGCTTAAGGCCGGTGTTTACATGCGAATAAAGACTGATTCACTGGTAACCATTAAGTCCTGACCGCCCGATAAGTAAGTTCTGCTAGCCAGCTGCGGGCAGAAATCACCACCGAGTTTATTGCATGGCGTTAGTTGCTGCCGATGCGCGGGCGCGAGGTTTGTTTGTAAATGGAAGACCAGGGCAAAAGCCGAGCTCGGCGGCAATAGAGAGAGAGAGAGAGAGAGAGAGGACGAGAGAAGAGAGAAGAGAGAGAGAGAGCAGAGAGAGAGAGAGAGAGAGAGGCGAGAGAGAGGGCCGACGGCGTTGTACGTAAAAGGCAGCAGGTCAAAGCGTCTCTATTGTCGCGCTGGGCGAAGAATAATGGCATTCCTGTCGGCGATATTTCGAATTTATGGAATTCAGACGAAATTTCTATCTCGCGATACCCTCGGATAAGCGAAATACCATCAGTTTTTATTATGGCGGACCGGCTCACAAAAGCTGGCTACGTGTCTCGCGTTACAGTTGTTCGAGTTAAAGAGGTTATAGAATTTTTCATATAATGCCTCACGAACGTGAGTTCGCGAAAGCATACACGTCATGTATTTGTAAAATACGCGACCGTTGCTGCACTGTTTTGCATTATAGGTTTCATTATTACTTGCACGAATGATCGCGCCATTTTTTTGGTCGAGGATACCGCGTTGCCATCGTCGGGTTTCCAGCGAATATGTATTCATGTTCCATGTTTAGCTGAAATGGGGGGGGGGGACGTGCGAGGGTCTCTAATACTCTGCTCAACACCGTTGTTCCACACTGCTAATCATCTATTTTGCTGGAGTGGTAAGCAGAGACGGCAGTGTGTAGCCACTTTGTCAGTCTTTGGTACGGTATGAGCGAGCGGTCGGAAGTGAACCCATCCGCAATAGTTGTTACTAAAATCGCGCATAACTCCTATAAGAGTTGTGGGCGGCACATCGCAGCTAGCCGACAGCGCACGCCACCCGCCACCTCAGCGGCCGGCAAAACCGCTCGAAAACCATTATTAAATGACGTTGTTTTATAGGAAAAGAGATACCATCATGGTCCGCCTTCTGTTTACACGGAGCAACTTTTTATAGGCTCATGACCTCCGGCTACACGAGCTTACAACATTTAGCAATGTCAACTTTTGGGCGACCGACCTGATGCTTTTGCAATCACGCTGGCTAACGATTCAGCGCGCAGCGTTGGTTGCGAGCCTGACGGACCGACTATACTGGAGGCGTGCAACGTAAGCCCCGCAGATTGTTCACGCGCAATTGCACTATGGTGGCATGCTAGAAGAACGCAGTTTTGGAATTTTTTGTGGCGGTGAAATTCGGCACAGATGCATGGCCTTTTGGGCATCATGGCCGCAAACAGGATGGCCTCGTGGGACGTCATAGAAAGCATTAGAAAGTTAAGATTGCATGGTCGGTAATTGTGCCATTCCAGCAAGTGGCAGTAGGCCATGGTCACACCGTCGTGCCATTTTTCTGTATGAAAGGGATTCCGAAATACTTTGTATGAGAAATAGCGTTGTAAGAGAATTCGCTTAGCAAGTTTGTTTCGAGCGACAGCATCGAGTAAGTCTGTAGTAATTTACATGAATAAGTCAGGCATGTTAGTGTATCGACGAAGCAAGTGTGATGTTTTTGCCTATAATGTTTCTGTCGATGCTTATGTCAGGCCCTTCTGCTATATGGAGCGCCTTCTACTGTTGCTACAACACCTACATACAGCAGAGCTTGATGAGGCAGAAGAGGATTGCGGTTAGAAGGGGGTCGAAAGTTGCCTCTCAGGGCGAACGGGACCGGTTACACAATGCATTGGGCCGTGCCGACAATCTAAGACGATAGTAGGCCTAGAATAAATCGGTCACTATTGTATTAAACTTAACATAACGGGCGTCGCAGTTTTATGCAATAGCAAGCAGTCATATCCATCGGTTATTATATGGTTACGTCGATCTGTCACTCTTAAACATTACTCAACGGTATCGATGCAAATCTCTTTGTTGGTTGCGCCGCAAACAGTGTGACGATATGTGGTTGCCTAGCGTAGTGGCATTGGTAAACAGCGTCGGCGAGTACTAGAAATTGACCGCTATATATGTGTAGCTTATCTGAGTAAGGGGGTCCCCTGTCCCGCCAGGGTACTGCCGGAACGTAACCCCTGCGGTACGGTCCGGTATAACGGAAGCGTACGCGCTGGTACTAAATACGAATATCTAATATGCCGACCGTACTCGGCCTACTCCATTAAGCGAGTGCTAGGAGTCGCCTACGCCCTACTCGCTATCCCTACCCTAACCCTAACACTATTCTAAGCCCTAACCCTAACCGCTTAACCCTAACGCCTAAAGCATATCAAGGCTAGATGTTAGCGCGGGGTACGTTCCGGTTATAGCGGACCGTACCCAGGGTACGTTTCCGGCAGTACCTGGGGAATAGACCCTGATGAGCGTAACGCCTGGATATTATTAGGGTCGCTATAGTACAGAGAGGTTGGCGCGAACTCAGGTTTGAGCTCCAATGTTGGGTTTTCCAAATGTATCCACACCGCTGCCGCTTAAGTACAGCGCTGTATGGAGTAGCCTGTAGCAATGGTCCGTAGTATAATTTAGACTAATCGTTGCTTCATAAACTCAAAATTTTACAGAGATTTATAGCTGAAGCCGTGCTCTATGATGTATCTGATTTCTATGAAATGCTAACTCAAATCGTTCCGCGCCATATGATAGTTTAATTGTACACTTTCTTACCGCCATAGCGTGTGTAAGTTAATCCTGTGGCGATACCGCGCGTAGATTACTTGCTAATTAATTAAAGTCACTCGCGCTTGAATAAACTCAAGAATCACAGCGATCATAGATAACACATGTGTTTTTATGTATCTAGAGTTTCTTAGAAATTAACCGTCAAATCGTTTCGCGGCCATATGATAGCTTGAATTTGTACAATTCTTGATGCGAAACACAGCAGCAGTCATTTTTGGGAAGAATAATGACAAAGTTTACTGTAATTCACAAGATTAAATGGCGTTCGCACTCTGCCACTGGCGCTCGCAGGTGAACCCTGTGTTTTTGGCAGTTCTAGAAATCTACATACACATAGGACACATGTTTAGCTATAATCTGCCGTAAAATTTTGAGTTTATTGAGCACGATAGTCTAATTAATTACGAACGGACCATTGTACAGCGTATCCATACAGCGGGCTGTACTTAAGGCGGGCAGCGGTGTGGATCAATTTGGACAACAACATGCCGTCCAGCGATCACGTGACGATTTTTTTCAGCCGATCGTCATGCGCACTCTGCTGTAGAGCAGGGACTGCTAGCTATTATGTTTACCCCATAGATTGTTTACCCCATTATCTACTTACTGTTACTTGGTTGTTCACAGCATAACAATTTGGTGGATGCCGAAGCTCTTATGCAATAATAAATCTATCGTGTCGTAATAACCCGCGTGATATTGATCGCATTTTAGGGATACCTGCCTGCCTACTACGTTTACCACGGTATTATAGGCCTTACTACTACATGCTTCCTCTAGCCGTGCTCTGCTGGTGATCTGCTGCTGCTACTGCTGCTGTTATTGGTTGGTTGTGGCGGTTGCTGGTGTTTGGTGTACCTGCACGGCGCCGAGCCGCACTCTTGCTACTGGCAGCTGTTGTGGCTGCTGGTATTCTGCTATTGTCTCTCTACATCTCCCAACTTACAACGTTCATTGCTCACTACCTCTCTGTACAGCTATTCATTGCCAATACTTGTTGTTGTTGTTGTTTGTGTGCTGGGGCGTTGCCGGCTTCTTTTTTGTGCTGCTGGCTGGCTGGCTGCTCGCTCTGGCTACTGCTATGCTAACGTGCTATGTTACTGCACGTACTGCTCGCACTGCTACGCCACGTACTGCTGCCACTACCACTACCATACCACTAACACATATACTACTACACTGCACTCACTGCGTACTACTACTCTACTGACTACTACTACTACTACTACTACTACATACTACTACTATCTACTACCACGTGCTTACTACTGCCTATGCACTACTACTGACTCGACGACTGCGCGCTAGCAGTGTGATTTGATTACTGTTACTGCTCACGCTGAGTGCCACAAAGTTGGCTCGCAGGCCGGCAACATCTCGCTGTTATATATGTGGCCCCCCCCCCTCCCCCCGCAGCTCTTCCTGCTTGATGCCCACGCATCTCACGTCTGTTGTTGATCTCGGCTCTAATCTGCGCTGAAGTTGGTAGAGCTTCCAGAACGTCAGGCTGTCATTAACACTCGTTGACTTTTCTACTCATTCTGGCTGCCGCTGAGTTGTGAGAGTGATGGAGATGCCGCAGCTGTGTAGTGTAGTGATATGTAGCGCTGCGTAGCGGTTTTTTTCTGTGCCGCGCTGCGCGCCGCGTGTGTGTTGTGTGTGGGTGTGCGTGGTGGCGTGTGCTGTCGTGTGTGTGCGTGTCTGGGCGTGTGTGTGTTGTGTGTGTGTGTGTTCGCTGCGATTTGCTTGCGAAATCGCGTATGAATCTATCAGGAGTGGATATAGATTATTCACTATTATTATTCACTCCTGATCTAATCGGATCCCCGAGTACTATTCGCTCGTAAGATGGGCCACGTACTGTACGATCGCCGTGTGCACCCGTAGCTCATTCCCTCCTCGCTATTCCCCGTTTCTTCTCTCTTCTTCCAGCCTTTATTCTCGTAGACGGGCATCGTTGATGTTCTGTCTACCACGATGTGTCTGTCGTACAGCCCGCGGTACTCCCCCGCTCCTCTCTCGCGCTATGCCCTTTCCTCCCTCTCTTGCTTCTATCCGCCTATCTTGATGGTTAATAATTACGGCTTGATAGAGGATTATATAGCGCCACAGATATAGCCTCGCAGTTATCTGTAGCGTTGCTGTCTGGCGCCTCTGTACTTACACGCTTCTCTATGGCTATTCCCCTTTTCTCCATCTCGTGTTACTATGCCTTTCTTATGGTTAATAATTATGGCCAGAGGAGAGATATATAACGATTTGAGAGATGGAAAAGGAGAAAGTGGGAGAGCCCCGCTCTCTCTCGCTGTACGGTCTCTCTCTACGCATAATTGCTTGGCTCTCGACACTCTATGCCTACCGACTCTAA
>NW_014577542.1:72048-85390 GCF_000485595.1 Priapulus caudatus | reverse complement strand
AAGCGAAGACGCGCCAATCGTGTTTGGCTGTGCGCGGAGTCATCGTTGCCATGTACAAACATTTTTGTGGAAATATTGTAGAACCTGTTAACTTGTGCTGTTTTACCCGATTGTCATGGAATTTGGCACACAGGGCCGATATAACATGTCCTGATGACAATCATAAATATAAATATAATTTAAATACAAATATTAAATTTTTATTTTTATTTTTAAATTTAAATTTATTTTTAAATTTTAAAATTTTAAATTTAAATATAAATTTAAATAAATTTAAATACAAATATAAATTTCATGACAATCGGGTAAAAGTGCAGAAGTTACAGGTTATAGAATATTTCGACAAAAATGTTGTTACCATGGCAACGATGACTCCGCCCACACCAAAAACAATAGGTGTCTTCGCTTTACGATAACGCCACCTTCATTCGAAATTTGAAGATGATCGAGAAGAACTGCAGCCGCGTAGAGCGTTCACAAGGAAATCTCTACCGGCGCGGCGGCGCGACGATGCCAAACCCATAGTATCCCCACGAACTTCGTTCGGGGGATACAATACATTATGGCAGAGAGAGATATATAACGATTGAGAGATGGAAAGAGAAAGTGGGAGAGCCCCCTCTCTCTCGCTGTACGTCTCTCTCTACCATAATTCTTGCTCTCACACTCTTGCCTACGATCTCTCATTCTCAATCTATTCGCATTCTCTATATCTTTATCTCTTTCCTCTGCCTGTCCCCCCATCTCTCTCCTCTCTCCTCCTCTCTCGCACTTCTCTGCCTCTTCTCTTTTCAATCTCTCTCTCGCTTTATATATATATAAACACAATCCAGCAATAACAGCATTCTCAGGCGGTTAATAACTAGAAACGAGCAGTTGTCGCCAACTACATGTATCCCCCGTGATCTAGTATGAATGGAATATCTCTGTAAGGACGTAGAAGGAAGTAAAGTTAAATAAGTCACAAAGACAAAGGTTTGTTAGACAACTGGTCTGCCTCAGATGTGCAAGTATATGGAATACACACAAGGGGGGGGGGGGTTATGGGTGCAGTGCTGCGTTATGGTAAAGCAAAGACGCCAATCGTTTTGGTGTGGGCGGAGTCATCGTTGCCATGGTAAGAACATTTTGTGTGGAAAATTGTAGAACCTGTAACTTGTACTGTTTTTACCCGATTGTCATGGAATTTGGCACACAGGGCCGATATAACATGTCCTATAATATATAATAAATGTGATATACATATATTTCATGACAATCATAAATTTAAATAGAAATTTAAAATAGAAATTTTAATACAAATATTAAATTTAAATTTTATTTTTAAATTTTTAAATTTAAATTTAAATAGAAATTTAAATAGAAATTTTAATACAAATGTAAATTTCATGACAATCGGGTAAAAACTGCAGAAGTTACAGGTTCTAGAATGTTTCGGGAAAAAATTTTGTTACCATGGCAACGATGATTCCGCCCCACACCAAAAACGATTGGCGTAACACACACACACACACACACACACACACACACACGCACACACACACACACACACACACACACACACACACACACACACACACACATACGCATGCAGTGCTCGCATGAAAGCTCCGCAGGTAATTACTCAAGAACACTCTGAGCTAGGAGAAGACATACGCGCTTGTGTGGCTGCACGCGTGCGTGCATACGCGCATGCGTGCGTGCTTGCTCGTATATGGTATGCACATGCAGACGTATATCCACGTGCGCCCCCACGATAGAAATGTATAGCTAGTCGAAGCCTATAAGTCTAGCCTCAAATCGTATATTATTTCTCTGTATACCGCAGTGGGTGGGGTTGGAGGGCTAGCACGGCGGTTGCTATTAAGTTTAATACCATATCAAATTTTGCAGTCTGTATACGGGGTATAAGTTGCAACAGTTAATAATAATGTGTCTATCGTCCGTCTGCGCATGTAACACGCGCGTCTGTGTACAGCACCTTAGCGGAAATATCCTCGCTATTTTGTCGGCAGCGCGTCTTTGAAGATTGCCACATGCGGGGAGATGTGGGCGGAACAAAATGTCACGCACATGCTTAAGCCGTCTTACGATAACATTATGATGAAAAGAGCGCATAGCTCTCTATCAATATGATGGCCAGAAATCTCACAGGGTGGCCTGAGTTCTGCGTCTGCCTCGCGCGTGCGTGTGTTTACCAACATGGCGCAAACTTAATGCGATGAGATAGAGACGATGATTTATTCGGTGTCGATGCCATTCCCGCTCGCAGTCGAGCTGTCGCCAGTCCGGCCTCCGACTCGTGCTACCTGAGAGAGTAGGAGGTAGACGCGAGAGAGTCTAGCCATCGAGTTCTGTCTAGACAAACCGCGTAACGTGGTTTTCTTCGCTGCGAGGCAGTAGCAGTGAGATTACGGAAGGTGGCGTGGGTCTGCCTGCCTGCCGCTGCCGCCGATGCGGCGATGGGTGGCGCCAGTGGGTCGCAGAGATGGCCAGCTGTCACTGTCGGCGCCACGGCGGGCGCTGGCGACGAACTTTTCGCGAGCAAAACTGGTCAAGCCGTACCTCGGCGATGTGTATTAGGAGTGGCGTTTGTAGGTGGGTGCTGTTGGCCTTTTAGAAAAGTCGGTATGCGCTGGCTAGATGCGACGCGACGGTCTGTAGGTTTAAGGAAATTATCCGTTCAAGTGCCAGTGAGCTAACGTGCGAATGTACAATGTATAGGGAGTGAGAAGGAGGAGAAAAGAGAAAGAAAGAGAGAGGAGGAGAGAGAGCGCGTGCACGCGAAAGCGAGAACGAGAAGGGTGTGTGTATCGAAGGATGACAGTGCGAATTATAATGCTAATGGTGGGAACGGCCCAGATATCTGCTGTATATTCATCATCGATGGGAACTATGAGGTTAGTTCACGTCGTAACAAGTTAGTCAGACAATTACAATCAACTTGAGCATCTCGTTCCTCGTTAAAATAAACGTTTAGAAAAAACTATACTGTGCGTGATTTTGTTTGCATTTTATTCACAGCTACCTTCTTTACCCCTGACTAATTATATACGCTCTTTGGGAGAAATTAAAACGTGATCTTCCGTGGTGATTTATATAGCGAAAATATGTTTAGCAAACCAAAAACGTTACTAGAACTTATTAGAAGTTATCAGCCGTTATCGTAACAACATCAACAAACAAATATCGGCCGTAACTTTTGTGAGTGTGTTCAGGTTCATTGCGTGAAATGCTATTTGTCATCTATGTTGTCATATACATTCCTACTTGTCATGTTCTATTTTCTCGCTACTCTGCTTCCCAGGTACGGTGGCTACATGCGAAAACGAGGGCGAAGTGGTAGAAGTACCTCTAACTTGGACGGACCCTTGCAAATACACCTGTCGTTGCAAAGTAAGTACTAACGTCGTAAAGAGACGAGCGCCGATCGTCTGCTCAGTTCTGTGACTGCCCTAATTCAGTAAGTTCATGCGCAATTCGGCATTTTGCGTGATTATCCGAAAGCCGTACGGAAGTACGCTTAACGGGATTCGAACCAGGAATCTTCGAGTACTATCTTCACTACAAGAAGTACAATGGCGATGTGGTTTGCTCCTCGATTGCTTATTGTTCAAATTTATCGCATCCTGCTTACATTGGATACCATTCCATTAGTATTCAATAATTGTGAGGTAAACATTCAAAACTGTACCCTCGGCGGGAGTCGAACCCGCAGCCTCCGAATATCATCTCTACCATTAGAAGTCCGACGCATTATCAATTGCGCCTCGAGTGCCTAATAATAGTTATTTAATTCCCTTGTGTGGTATTCCTTCTGAATAAGAAGCAGTTATTCAAAACGTACCCTCGGTGGTGCTCGAACCCGCAGCCTCCGAATACCATTGTCGCCATTAGTAGTCTGACGACAAATCCATTAAGAAACAAGGGGCTATTGTAAGGTATTTATTGTCCTTGGATCGACTGTCTCCTGAGTTGAGGTAGCCATTCAAAAACAGTACCCTCGGCGGGACTCGAACCCGCAGCCTCCGAATATCATCTCTACCATTAGAAGTCCGACGCGCTATCCATTGCGCCACGAGGGCTTACTGTGCCTTGCTCTTGCATGGTACGACTTCTTCTGATACCACGTAGGGGAACATGGGGCAAAACGGGGACGCTCATTTTAGAGGGTTATTACACGAAGAGGTGAGTTCTTACAAACTTTATTATAAATATAAACTAATAATAACCTTTTACAAATTAAAATTTTTTGGGATTTCTTCCAACTTGTTACTTAACAATTGAACAATAAACAAAATTACGGGATGTCCCCATTTTGCCCCATACTCGGGGCAAAATGCGGTTATATGATAAAACATGGGAAAATGTTGTAGAAGTTAGATATATAGTGAGTTCTCAGCTCAGAGGTCTGCAGCTTTATATTACATCACTCTTTGCAAATGTCACACACATAGTTGACTTCATAATCCTCAACCCCTGCACAGGAGCAATGTGCCCATCTCTGACATTCTTCACATGCTATCCATCCTTCAGTGGAATGTGAATACAAATCACCACAGTAGAGACATTCTGTGTCATCTTCATCGTCTTTGTAGGATTTTTTCACAGCTTTATCCGATGTTTTTGGTTTAGCCTCTTTCCTGACATGTTTCTTCTTCGGAGCATTCTTCCTCTCTAAGCTCAGACTCCTTTTTGTTTTCTTTGTCAGCTGTTGTTGGTAAAGCTCTTGTTTGTATGGCGACTCTGTGAGAACAACAGTTTTTCCACGTCTAACGTTACTCACTCTAGGTTTCTTGGCAGTCACCTTTGGTACTGGAACAATTGCCTCCACAGATGTGTTAAATTCAGATTTATGCTTGTTTGTCTGACTGCTGCTGAGTTGGGTGTTAGGTAAAATTACCGAGATATCTGCCCCTGCTTGAAATTGAAGGGCATTCTGGTGCTCTGGTTGTATGACAGGAATCTCGATATCTGTTGTTTCAGCTGCCAAAAAATCCACCTCTTTGAAGACATTACGTTCAGCTGGCCAGATTCCAGTTTTGCGAAACCCATTGATGGCAGTGTCCATAGATGCTGCTTGTATAAAAGCTTTACCAAACAAGCCTGCAACCAAGTATTGTGTAACAATACGCCCTGGATGTGTGCGAAGCCAAGATTTCATCTCATCACTGTAGTATGTGCTGAGAGGTTTTATGAAACCTACGTCTAGTGGCTGCATACGATGTGTGCAGTGTGGTGGAAAGCACAGCAAAATTACACCATTCTTACGAGCAAGGTCAATTAGGTCCATGTTTTGGTGTGTGTGTGTGTGTGTGTGTGTGTGTGTGTGTGTGTGTGTGTGTGTGTGTGTGTGTGTGTGTGTGTGTGGCATGTCCATCCAGAAGTAACAACACTGGTGACTCTTTGCTTGCACGGGAAAATGCAATGAATCGCTTGAACCATGCCATGAAGATATCTGACTGCATCCCCCCACTCGGATGACATTTGGCCCATGTACCTGGTGGAGCCCCATCTAACAGCTCTGGCTTCATACGCTTCCGAGGGAAGATTAGCATCGGTGGCATATATGAACCATCTGCACAAAAACAAATCTCTATTGTAACCAGTTGGCCCCTCTCTGCAGACGTAAGCGTTCCCACTTGGCGGCGTCCTTTCAATGCAATGAGTTTCTGGTGACTTTTCGACACAGTTGTTACCCCTGTTTCGTCACAGTTAAAAATCTGATTTGGTGTCAAAGTAGTTGACGGACTGGCCTCTGGGTTGGCTGCGGCTTGGGCTTGTCACAGTGCAGCACATCTACGTTGTATGGGGTGACCGATAGACTTTGTGCATCACCTATGATTAGAGGTAGTGCTATCAGCTCTCCGGGAACATCAGCTTTCTGGTACACTGCAGTAACCGTTCCATGAGTGGTTCCTCTACCATCAGCAGTGTCCTTAGCAAAATCTGTGTTGTCTGAAGCAAAGAAGATGCCCTTCTGAAGGCGCCCTTCTCAGGAATGGTGGCACATACAGGCCTTGGAAATGTCTGGTGTTTTCTACGACGGCATTGGTAAGAGCAGTCTCCATGATCAGGGTACGGCCATACGAGACGCAGTGGCCCTGTGCATTGAGAAGATATATCAGCATTTTTTGCTTCGTGTGTCATGGTGTACAGTCAGAGCCAGTCCACAGGCCTTGGGGGTTTTCTCTTGCATGTTGGGGTCTGAATGTTGCTGTGTCGCTACTTGGCTTATACTTCATCTGTCTGTTGGACTTGAATCCGAACATGATGTTTTGACTCACGGTGGTTCTCGTTTTGTTGTCCATATCCTGCACAGGCCCCACCATGATCCAGCGAATCATAGTGTATAGTTCAGCTGGAACATCATCGATGTTGCTAGATACTGGTATGGCAGTTTCTGGCTTGTCTTTCTTTGTAAAGTTTGCAATGCTCTTGCGTATCACCTGTGCAGACTTGTAGATGGCCTTTATGTCATTCACATCGTCAGCATCACTTGTGATAGCAGAATAGACCATGGCTTCGTCACATGCATCTAGAGAGTAGAGGACAGCCGATTTCCTTCTATCTGTTTGTCAAACAGACTTCACGCTTGGCAACTCAGTAAGTATCTTTTCCTTTAACCATGCTCTTTTGAGTGCAGGTGAATGATTTTCCAAGCCTTTTAGACCAAGCATATTGACGTATGTGGTTTCAATGTCAACCATTGAGAGGTAAGCTTGTTTTTGAGTTTGCACACTGATAAGGTTGGTCAGTTCAATCAGACTTGCCCTTTGCAGTTGAATGCTCTTTGTGTGTGCTTCTTGTTCTGGTTTCGCGTGTCTTCTCCAACATGACTTGTGGTACCTAACGTCTATCGCGTGGGCATCAGTTGGTGAGATAGATATGTTCAACCTCGTTTTCAATGAGGCATCTTCAGACTTTTCTACAGCTTTTCTCAGCTCTGCACCAGCATTTTCAGTCTTGACTTGGAACAACTGTTGGCCATCGTCCTTCTGACAGAAGAAGCACTTTTTCTTATCCTACGGCACTGTAGATGACCGTGTGAATGGCGCTGATAAACCAGAAGTTGATGGGCCTGGTTCATCAATTTTGGTGCTGTCTCTTTTCTGTCCACGTTTTCTGACAGCGCAGCTTCCATTAGATAGTGCATAGTCTTTGCGGTCTCTGGCACGTTTTAACAGTTGCTTGTTAGTTGCATTGGAGTAACAAGTGCGATGCCAAACAGCCTTCTCTGTGCACAAGGTTTCTTTTGTGCTGTCTTTGAGTCGTCTATGGACTTGGACGAAGTTGCCATTATGTAAACTGGCACATCAATGTACAGCAATGGGAAGCACCACTTAAACAAAAATAGGGGAAAAATAAACATTTCCAGAAAAAAAATGGTAAAAAAAATAGGCAGCCATTTTGAAAATCAAAGATGGCCGTTTTGTGGTTATGTTTAGCTGGCTTCCTCACCCTTGAAAATGTATGTTTAGCCGTTAAAATCATGACTCTAGGCCACATGGATGCTGAGATATTGAGAAACACCCATTTTGAAGGCGGCCATTTTGAAAATCTAAGATGGCCGCCATGCATGCTTTCGGCAAATTGTAAACATTGGTTTTCTGATTGCCTATACTATACAGATTCCCAAAATGTATAGGTTTGCAAATCCCCCCAAAAAGTGAACGAAATTTAATATCTGGACATAGTGAACTTGACTATCCGTTTGTATTTATTAACACGTCACTCTAGCAAGTCAAAAAACTTAGAGACTGTAACTTTGTTGAAGCCCATCACTTGGGCAGCTGAAGTCGATTCTGGTTTACGCAGTGATAAGTCTGCATGTCTCTTCATGAAGCCTTCTAGCCAATCTACCCTAGCCATCTCATATTTTCTGTTAAATGGATGTGGTATCTTGTTTCGTTCAGCTGGTTGAAATGCCAGCATTCGTAATTCGTTGGTGCTAAATCCAAATAGTTTTGCCTCCATCAGCTCATCCTCTTGTTCTGTGGTGAAGATTGGTTTGTATTTACCCAGACATTGTTGGATAGATGTGGCTACATCTGGGTCTTCACGGAATTTCATAACCCGTCTTTCAAGTGTAGTCTGTGGCACATTGTACTGGGCTGAGGCTTTCCTGTATCTCATTACACTATATACCACATCTTCAATTGCCGGTCCCATAGATTCCTCCGACTAACTTTGTCGGTCAGTCTTACGTTTGTACTTTCGAACCATGCTATTTAAAAGAAAAGAAAGTCCAAATTAGGAAATGCCAACATATATCTTATTTACTTTCCAACAGGATGATAATGGGGCAAAATGGGGACACCCACCCCATTTTGCCCTAAGCATTCCAGTCAGAAAAATGGCTGACAAATTTCGCAAGGCTTATTCAATGTCAAAAGTTAATTACCTTTAATCATGCCAAGTCTACCTAGTTCAAAACCAGAAACTATTTATTTGGATGCCATTGTGCTTGGACAAATAGCAGCACATCATGGACGACCCTTATATTTTAAGAAAATGTTGAAAAATCGATAATTTCGACCCATATTTACCTAAAATGTCTTCTTCTTCACAACACATGCTACACGAGGTCTCTCTGACGTAATGAACAGTTCAGAGTATGTATAAAAGATAGCAGAATTAAAAATATAGCAAAACCTCGTTTTGCCCCATGTTCCCCTACAGACTACGAATTTGATATGGTACTAAACTAGCGCGCGTTAGACGCGCGTCCAACGCGCGCTAAATATTGCAGTGTACACGCTATCCCGCTCCAAATACCCTCACGAAGCAGGGCTAACTTAGTGCGCACCAAGTTATCCCGCTCTAAGCTGTGTCTGTACGCAATCCGGTGCCTAGCGCACGCTAAGTTTCGCAATGCGCATGCGCATAGCCTTATTTAGGTCACGTAATTGTACGCTCGCTGTACCTCGCTGTCTGCGGGGTGACGTGGCGAGCAAGGAACTGAGCGGCAGGAGAACTGATGACTCATTTAAAGTAGGGTCAAATATGCAGTCTGTACGCTCCTAGTTAGCGCGCGTATACGGTATGACTTGAGGCGGCCATTCAAAAAACGTACCCTCGGCGGGACTCGAACCCGCAGCCTCCGAATATCATCTTCACCATTAGAAGTCCGACGCGCTATCCATTGCGCCACGAGGGCCTACGGTGAGAACTGATTATACTTGCATAGTATTCCTAATCTAAAAATAAATCTTATCGACGGCAGTACCGATTATTTGACATTTTACTCTCTCTCTCTCTCTCTCTCACTCTCACTCTCTCGCTCTTTTTCTGTCTCTCTTTCACTCTCTTAGTATATATTATATATCTCACTATCTTTTTCTCTCTCTCTCTCTCTCTCTCACTCACTCACACACTCTCTCTCTCTCTCGTGATCACGTGCGCGCTGTGAGACGGCGGACGTCGTAACTACGGTGTGAAAACAAACCGCACGTCGTTCAAAGGGTCTTCCATTAGAGGAAAGGGGAACAGGTTACCGAGAAGAAAACATCGCGATACGTATATCGTTGCAAACTTGCACATCTTATGTACAACAATCGGGAGATTTTTGGCGCGTCTGTAATATAGCTTTCAATTTCGTTATTTGTTGCTAATTGTAGATTATACGCTACCGGTTGAATCGTATACAAGCAATTGCGTTTTCATTCCGTAGGCTGATATATGGCTGTTTTTTTTTTACGTAGGTGGAACTGTTCGCGGTCGATTATTACCAAATCATTGTGCCTTGAATGCTGCTAACATTTTAGCTAACAATTTAAGTATGAATTCATGGCGTAAATTTGCTGATGCAATCCCAGTGAAACAACAGCGAAACGCGCTGTACTACCTTTTCTATTGGACCCCGGCGAGCTATTGATCACATAACGTGGGAAAGCTTATAATTATGTACACAATTTCGACTTTATTGAGTCGATACCTTTGGGGTATTTAAAGAGAGTCCGCTAAATGTCATGCTATCAGCAGGACCTCTGCATGCGTTTCCAAATACACAAAAACTGTAGGTATATCGAGCAATTCCCTAGCTACGCGTAACCAACCCACTGGTCGCGAGATGAATTACAACACATTACAGCCGTATACTCACTAAAGTTAAGTTAACTACTAAGTAAAGTGTGGTTAGTAAACTAAGTTAGTAGTCGTAGTCGTAGATTGCGACGTGAATAATTTCTCTGTGAGTTTATCTGTGATACAGTGGAAGCAAAGTCTCTATACGCGACCTAGCAAAGTGGTAAACCTATAGTATGTTCGAATCCCGAGGGCTCGAGTCCCGCCGAGTGCACGGTTTTGAATATGCACCATAATTCAGTAGGAATACTAATCAAATATAATCAGTTCTCACCGTAGGCCCTCGTGGCGCAATGGATAGCGCGTCGGACTTCTAATGGTGAAGATGATATTCGGAAGCTGCGGTTTCGAGTCCCGCCGAGGGTACGGTTTTGAATGTTTTGACCTCAAAATTAATCTAATAAAATTTGAAGAATTGACATTGCTAATCAATTGTTAACCATGAATAGAGATCTTTATAAATCAGTCCTGCAAAGCAATGCCTTCTAAACTGCGCAATGGATAATGATCTACACAAGAACCGCTATGCAGGTTGTCTATATTCCTCTCCCCTTAGCGCGTCGAACCCACATAACATACTGCCATAACTACATACATACTGCCGTGGGTATCTGAGAGGTCGGGTCACAAATATGATATATCTGTATTACTATGACAACGTATAGGCATTAAGTTTTCATTGAGTTTGATCTTCGTGTCTTTCACAGAGCGGTCAGGTTGTGTGTGAGAAGCAGGCCTGTCCGAGTATGGAGGGATGTCATGCCGTTATCTACGGACTCGACGATAGATGCTGCGAAGAGTGTAAAGGTTCGTGTCCTTACTTGCTCCACCGGTGTGTGTGTGCAAGTGCTCGTGCTCGTGCACCTGTGTGTGCGTGCTCGCGCACCTCCGTATGCGTATGCGCGTGCGTGTACGTGTGCGTGTGCGTGAATGTGTACGTATGCGCGCGCGTGTGTGTGTACATGTGCTTGTGCGTACGCGCGTGCGTGTGCGCGTGCCTGTATTGGTGCGTCGCCATATCATTTTTTGGAAAATCGTACATTGTATAACAATGTAGCGGTGCAAAGAGCCACAGAGGTAGAGGTACCTCACACATTGCGGAGCAAATAGCTACACTGGTAGGGCTAGACTCTGGCGTTGTTCAATATGATCAGCTAAACTCACTTCATCAGCGAGGAGAACGCTTTAGAAGGTGGAATCTTGCTGGCCGCAGATATCGGGCGATGTTGGGATGTCTACGTGGAAAAAATATAGGGTGAATGGTCAGCCTCTTTTATTATTATAATATAGAAAAAAGGGTTATAGAGTTTATATTCTATATCTATGGATTTATCCAGCCTAGCTCAACTCACTAATTCAGTGAAAGTTTGCTAATTGCGTTATCGGTGTGTTGTGTGCACGATAGTAACGGTAGTAGATGCAGTAACGATATAGAAGTTTCTATGATTACAATAAGTTAATAAATATTAGATAGTTATAGCGAAAAGTAAACTCAATACATGCTATATTCTCCAGGTCACCTGGATAGAACGGTCACTTGTCTACGAAGGACACATTCCATTTTGGCATTTCCCTTGAGTGGGAGTTATACAGTAAAACAACCTCTATAGAACGGACACCTGACTATAAAGGTCACCGATGGGGTTTCCCTCGAGTGACCCTTACGTACACGGTTGAGTGTATAACTCACTGGAGTTCGCGTTGGAATATATAACCGCGATTTTAACCGGAATACAACATCACGCGTTGGGTACAGTGCGGGTATATAAGCGTAGTGGTTAGTTGACCGGGGGAGAGAGACAGACGCACGTAATGCCGCGCGAGCTGCGGGCGTTCACTAATCCGGCCCGCGAACCGCGAATTTACGCGAGAGAGTAAGCATTCCCCGCGCGGCAGCAGCAGCAACACGGGGTTGTTCTAAGAGGAGCTTAGTTTCATGATATCCTGCTGGCAAACTCGGCGACCGATGTCAAGGATGAGCTGGAGAGCTCTCTACGGCTTTGCTGCCTATGGTTACAATCCAAATAGCCTCCCCCGCATGTCTACAGTCCGGCCATTAGTAACCGCTGCGCCCCGAAGCAGTTTGCATTAGACATGCACGCGAGCGCGTAGTTATTGTAGGTATGTGTGTGTATGCCACGCGTGAAGCGAATATGCAGGTGGGGCAGACGTGTAGCCAATCCGGCGATGGGGCGAATTATGAGCGAAAAAATAGTTCACAGTCGTTTATTAATGGGATCGGGTAGGCCACATTTATTGCTTGTTATATATTCGTACGTAAGTGTGAAATTCCGTTTTCTGATTAGTTATAGGTGCTACCACATGGTTACATGCAAGAAAACTTTTCAACTTCAACCATAAACTCTTTTTAAACCGCAAAAATACATAAAAGTTGCAACATAACAACGCCCAATGATTTTGCTAGTCGACGCGAAACTTGAGCGCGCCTGAAAACAATCATATAGCGACGAAGAACAACATGGACGGGTGCGGGGGTTATACGTCACACGTATATGAGCATACGATAGCGCTCATATTTATTATTAAATCTTGATCTTATCGAGGTGCTCAGTATGCTGCTGTGCAAACCGACGGCAGCACGCTGACCCCACGGACGAATATCGCGCTACCACGCGTATGAAAATAAATGTTTCGACTCCCACACCGTATCCAGTAATGTCTATCGAGGTACGCGAGCCCGGCCAGAGTTATGACTTTTCTCAGGGAGTCAAAATAACTGGGATCTTAACACTGTGGACTTTGAACCCGTCGCATAGCTAGGGTGACCACGTAAAATAGGAATGTCTCCACAAATGGTGACGGAAAACGCCCTGGCAGCGATCACTCCCAATGTAATCAATACAAAGAGTATTGATAATGTATTGAAAATGAATTGAGTATTGAAAATGTATTGAGTATTGAAAATGTAATAATACAAAGAAGTCGACTTGGTATTATGGCTACGGTATGGCTATGGCTATGGTATGGCTATGGTTATGGCTATGGCTATGGTATGGCTATGGCTATGGCTATGACTATGGCCATGGCTATGGTATGGCTATGGTTATGGCTATGGCTATGGTTATGGCTATGACTATGGCTATGACTATGGCTATGGCTATGGCTATGGCTATGGCTATGGCTATAACTATGGCTATGGCTATGGCTATGACTATGGCTATGACTATGGCTATGGCTATGGCTATGGCTATGGCTATGGCTATAACTATGGCTATGGCTATGGCTATGACTATGG
>NW_014577542.1:66251-72038 GCF_000485595.1 Priapulus caudatus | reverse complement strand
TGAGTATTGAAAATGTATTGAGTATTGAAAATGTATTGAGTATTGAAAATGTAATAATACAAAGAAGTCGACTTGGTATTATGGCTACGGTATGGCTATGGCTATGGTATGGCTATGGCTATGGCTATGGCTATAACTATGGCTATGGCTATGGCTATGACTATGGCTATGGCTATGGTATGGCTTGGTACTATTGCTAACTAGTGAATAAGCGCTCAACTTCTAATCTGTACATCTAGATAGTTGAGATAGATGTGCCGAAACAAGACGATACGTCCGTCCACGCGCACGGGAACTCCCCCTTTCAATATACACGTCATAATTGCACAGTTCAGTTCCGTAAGAAAAATGCTTTACGCGGGTAGAAATCTGGCCGCATGTTTACATTTCCAATTCTGTCTAGATCGGGAGGAAAAAACACGAGTAAGCGTCTTACACGTATAAATATTGATACAGGATTAAAGACGGGACAGTGTTCGAGTGGCGGAGCAGTGCTGGTAAAACAACATACAACTATGTAAATTGTTTTCGTGTTTGTTTAACATGCGCAGGCTGCGTCTACAAGAACACGACACACGTTAGCGGCACGAGCTGGATGGACGCACACGACCCCTGCAGAGAGTTCACATGTCAGGTATCCGCCGGGGCTATAGCTAGGCCGAAAGTGATACTAATATTCCAACAGAAGCATGTATACGTGTGTGTGTGTGTGTGTGTACGTGCGTGTGCGTAGTGTTAGTGCGTGTGCGTGTGTTGCGTGGTGCGTGTGCGTGTGCGTGTGCGTGTGCGCTGTAACGTGTCGCGTGTTGCGTGTGTATGCCGTGTGCGTGTGTGACTTTTATAGATTGCTGTTATCCGATTTCCTCGTGTGCGATAGAATAGCGAAATGATATTTTCCTGTTTGAATTTCTACCCGAGTGCCATGCTGTGGTGTTTCGTGTGTGCGTGTGCCGTGAGCGTGTGTGTGTTGTTCTGTGTGCGTATGTGCCCGTCGAGGTGTCTGTGACCGGGGCGTAGCGTACATGCGTGCATGCGCGTGAACGTGCGTGCGTGTCCGCGAGCGTGTGTTCGATCATGCGCGTGCATGTATGTATTTGAAAGTGCGCGTGCGCGTATATTGTTCGATAATATGCGTGGCATTATTAGAATTTCTAATTACACACTCAGACCGTTCAAGAGATGTTTAATAATCCGCAACATTTTTCTCGAACCCCAATAATTCGTTATATCTGGCGGTCTATAAGATGCTACCTCAAAGAACTGCCGGGAACATACATTGTTAAATATTGTTGTTAAACATTGTTGTTAAGCATTTTTGTTAAAACATTGTTGTTAAGCATTTTTGTTAAAACATTGTTGTTAAGCATTTTTGTTAAACATTGTTATATATTGTTAAACATATACAATATATCATTATTCACCCCTATATATACCTGATGTACCCCCTATATTACCCTAGTGACATATATCGTTAATAATTTACCGCCATGTTTATCTCGCGCTGTCGCGATCTCTTCGTCTTGCAGGCGGGCGTTCTTTCGGTAACGGAAACAAAATGTTACACGCCCTGCGATGATCCAGTGGATGTCAAGGATCAGTGTTGTCCCGTCTGTGAAGGTAAGTGACATGCGACACACCCGATTCGTGCTTCCAGTAAACTCCACAAGAGCGCGAGAGGCGAAATTTGTGAGAATTTCACACGTCAAAATGTCACAGAAAACGGCACCACGGCTAACCGAAACTCACGACTCGGTTTATTTTGTTGTCTTGAAAGAATTATTTTGGCATTCCACTGCCGGACGTTTTGTGGCTAATAGGGTTAGTTGGGTGCAGCTATAATAACGAAAGAACTCACGCCTTTAACTGTATAGACTTTATATACCGTTGCACCCCTTCCTCCTCGCTATGGCTCATTTTGAGTCTTCCAAGCTTTAGTTCGATAAACTACGAACGTTTGGATATGCTCGAAAGCGCCTAATTTCTGTAACCGGCGACATGTTAATACCGATGTTTATTTCTGCAAAAGATCCCTTCGTTTATGTTATTTTGGATGTTGTCAAAATAACACGCGTTTATTTATGTACTTTGGCGTTTTTTCTCGCCATTTCTCGCGCTGGCGGCGCTCGTTTTGACTAGCGTGTATAATGGGAATCGTGGGTGCTTGCCTGCCTGGCTAGCGTACGGGCCTCCGCTACACTCACGTGTTTTCGATAGTCTAGTCGTTAAATTATTACATCATAACGCGAATGAATCGCGTTTGAAATACGCTATAATATGTCACCGCGGGTTTCGCTACTCATCGAAATTAACCGCGCGAAAGGCTAGTTTTGATCGCAGCGATCCACAGGCACTTGGAGCGTCTCAATAAAGAAAAATAATGCTAAATAAACACGAAATGTATTTACTACCAAAGTCTTAATGTTTCTCTACTCTCTTTCTCCTATTATTGCCGATAATTTCCTGTAAATGCTGTTCAAATTCTTCTCTGCAACACACGTACACCGCACGCACGTCACTGCACGTTTACACTTATATATATGCATTTACATGCAGGAAATTATCGGCAATAATAGGCGAAAGAGAGTAGAGAAACATTAAGACCTTGGTAGTTATTTAGCATTATTTTTCTTTATTGAGACGCTCCAAGTGCCTGCATGTTTGGCGAACGAAAAGACATGTGCAGCGCCGGGAGTTCTGCCGAGACGAAGGAGAGTCCGCCACTAAGCCGCCTGTGTGTGTGGTAGAGCTCCGGCCCGCTCGCGTATCTCGCGCGCGCGCCCCGCGCGTCTCATTGTCGAAAAGAGTGTCACGAAAATTTGCGAACACGTTTTTAAAAGGATGCAGGTGCGCGCATCTTCACTGATAAATGATATGCGGTTTGTCACTGGCTCCGGGGCAGGGTGGCCCCCCGTGGGGCGCTTATCAGGACGAGCGGCGAAAAATGGCCTATCTCTCAGGTAACTCCCGTCGGCTGGCTGTCGGCTGTAATACTCTCACACGCCGCCTATGTGCAACCGTCGGCCAACTCTCAGGCGGCGACCTCGTCGGCGGGCTGGTGTTCCCCGCGTGCGCTTTTGTCTACGGCGAAGATACGCGATTAAAATCAAAGAGTAAATGCCATGGCAACCAACGCGCGCGCGCGATTCGGCGGCTCGAGCGGCTTTACGGGGTTTTTGACGCGGTATGCGCCCGCCACCAACAGCGTTGCCGGCGGCACTTCGCACCTGCACCGCCGCCGTCACCGCTGCCGCCGCCGCCGCCGCCGCCGCTGTCGTCGCTTCTCGTGACGAGATGACTGCAAATGACCTCAATCAGTTTACGACTACCGCCAGTTGATCGTTTACATGCGCGCAAACAAATGCTGTTTGCTCGGCGCCAGGGACGACCACTTAACGTGTGTGCTCAGGTAACAATGGACATCTTAACCGTAGAGCGATAGAGCACGCCCGGGTTGTCAATATTGAAAGATGAATTTGGCTTTTAACTTTCGACGCTATACTCGAGAAGAGTGAATCCCCCGAAGGTGGGCAATAATACCTGGCATATCGCACAACATAAATAAAGGTCTGGCATTCACACACAAACCTGCTGTCGCAGCAAGTAACATAATTATAATATAACACCCACACACAGCCCACACAACCACACACATATATATATATATAATATATATCTATATTATATAGTGTGGCTGTAAGTGTGTGTGTGTGTGTGTGTGCGTGCGTGCGTGCGTGCGTGCGTGCGTGCGTGCGTGCGTGCGTGCGTGCGTGATGAGTTGTGTGCGTGCGTGCGTGCGTGTGTGTGTGTGTAGAGAGAGAGAGAGTGAGGGAAAGAGAAAGAGAAAGTGCGCGCGAGAGAGGTGGAAATTGGGAAGAGAGATATACATGGAGACAGAACGAGAGTGACGTTTCCACAATAGCATATTTCATAGCAGATGCCACAGATGTTTTGAGTCTCAATTTACTATAGCCTACGACATAGCTTTATACCACTACTCTACACTGAGCATATCACAGTGGCTATAGCACCGAGTCGAGTTCTAATATTATCAAGAGCTAATAATACAAATGTATTATTATAGCTCTTGATATTATTTAGAATATCTAATGAGCTTTAATTATCATGCAAAAACAGGGCGCATAGCACGTCTCACGTGCCACGGCAACGCACGTGTGTCATTTCACGCAGGTGTTTTATCCAGACAGAAACTCATTACAGTCGCTGGGAGGTTCATCTTATAAATCTAATCATTGAATTTACAATTTAATTTACAGTCTTGAATGAAACGCATCGATAGGCATATCTCGTCGACGTTGTTTTTTCACGCATATAGTTATACATTCTTCACTTTCACAAGAGAAAGGGGGCGACGAAGGAGAGCAGGCGAGGCGCACGGAGACTGCATGCGTATAATACGCTAACGGGTCTATCGGGCAGATGGCTTGGGTGATGCAAAACAAGTTTCAAATATACCAGGCGGTTTAAATCTTGGCCCGTGCGGTCAGAAAACATGACCCCGCTTTCCCTGCAACAACACGATTGCACTCTTGCAATTATACGCAGCCGCAGAATGCCGACAGCGTTTGATTTTGCCGAGAAGAAATAGTGTAGTCATTCTTTCGGCGTGTTTTTCGTCTTGTTTTCACTATTACGTCTTTTTCAGGATGTGGTACCTATAAGGAAGGGGAAACATTTACACTGGACACCGATATATGCGTGCAGTGCACCTGCAAGGTACGTGTCAGTAACCGTCTCTGTATTATATCAACGTAGCCTGTATAACAACTTCACGATGCCCATGCACTGCTCCGTCTAAACAGAAGAAAATACACGCCATATGTCATGCTTTACTGTTTGTGAGTTTTCCGAGACGCTTGTTTGAGTTTTCGTATGCTCGCGAACACGAGAATGAATATAAAAGGTTAGCCACAAGAAGAGCAGGGCTAGGGTTCATGTTGACCGGTATTTACAGCAGGGTCCAAACAACAGCGAATAGTATGTATGGGTATGCAATAATTTGACGATTAACAGTTGTAGTTATGATATCTTGCCCTTCTAACGTATCTAACCCAGCGGCCTTAACCATGCGGCAAATTAGTTGACAGACTGTGACCGAGTGCTGAAAAAAAAATCCATATCCAAACGTACGGCTAGTGTACGAATCTCTCGTTCATTTTGTTTAGTAATTCTATTTACGTTGTTTTCTCTTCAGAAAAACAGATTCGAATGCTTCAAGCGGGCCTGTCCCGTGCTTTCTTGCTCCGCATCGCACGTAGCCGTGCGGGAAGGACACTGTTGCCCCGAATGTAGAGGTAACACGCGCTAGATGAACTCTAGTCAACAATATCACAAGCGTCTAGTCGCATGATAGAGAGAGGGAGAGATAGAGAGAGATAGAGAGAGGGAGAGATAGTGGGAGAGAGACGGGGAAAGAGTGCAAGGAAAATGAGAAAGAGGGAGCGCGAGAGCAGAGAGAGAGCAATAGATCGAGAAAGTGAGAAAGAGAAATTGAAATGAGAGATGGTATGGAGGGCGCAAGAAAGCGCGTGAGAGAGAATGTGAGAGAGATAGAGGGATAGAAAGAGAGAGAGAGAGAGAGAGAGAGAGAGAGAGAGAGAGAGAGAGAGAGAGAGAGAGAGAGAGAGAGAGGAGGAGGAGAGAGAGAGAGAGAGAGAGAGAGAGAGAGAGAGTAGTAGTAAGTAAGTAGTACGTACGTACGTACTACGTAGTAGTAACGTAACGTAACGTAACGTAACGTACGTACGACGTACGTACGTACGGTACGGT
>NW_014577542.1:62592-66241 GCF_000485595.1 Priapulus caudatus | reverse complement strand
AGAAATAGATAGAGATAGAGGGATAGAAATAGAGAGAGAGAGAGAGAGAGAGAGAGAGAGAGAGAGAGAGAGAGAGAGAGAGAGAGAGAGAGAGAGGGGGGAGGGAGAGAGAGAGAGAGAGAGAGAGAGAGAGAGAGAGATCTTTGAAAAATTGTGCGTACCTACATTGATAAAGGTCACAGAACTCCGCACATGTAGGCAGGGTTATCGAACGTTATATGAAATCTTAACTATACCTTTTCATTCAATACAGCTTCCTTAAACGAGATGTTACGAACGTTCGTACTGTTATATTATCTGCGCTGGGACTAGGGATCATGTGCGGTGTGCAATTTCAGGAACTCGCATGGTATTCGAAGTGTTCAATCGCTGTTTGCTTGGAAACAAGATCTATAACGACGGACAGAGCTTTCAGATTGGTCTTTGCACATCCTGCACGTGTATGGTAAGCATGATAGTCTTACTATATATCTAGATCAATGACGCATCCAGCGAGCTATCATGACCATGACCATCATCCAAGAATCAAGACTATATAACGTTAAAAAAAACGCGAAGAAGTCGTTTTTGAGGATTTCGTTCTTCTTTCTTTTTATTGTTTCTAAAATTTGGTGCTCATCAGAAGTTAGATATTGCTATCTGAAGCAATAGAATGCGTGGCTGGACCCCGTTGAGGTAGCTTACAGCGCTTCCCCTATGCCCCCCCTCACATGGGTTTTTTTTGGGCCCCGTTGGCCCACCTCCGGATCCACCCATGATAATACCCCAATATTATCATGAATATTAGTGCTTTGTTATCAGTAATCAGAGTTACTTTTCATTTATTGCTTATTGAAAGATGTTATCGCCCAGCTGTGGTGGTGGTTGAGAAATTTATTTGATTTAGAATGATATCGGTTAAATATTCGTAGTTTCACCATTGTTTTTGAATAGGACTCTACTTCAGTATGTCATACGAAGGCTTGTCCACCGCTAGACTGTGCCCAAGAACTACAAATACAGATGAGCGAAGAGTGCTGCCCGAAGTGTATGGCCGAGGAAGAGAAGACATGTAAATACAGGAATGTCACATACGAGGTCCGTCTATAAACCGCACGAGATCTGAATTCATACTACATATAATACATTGTGAATACAAATATACACATAACAGCATAATAACAACTAACGATAACATAACATAATAACACATTATGAGCACGTGATAATAAACTCTTTGTAATTTATTATGAACAAAATATGCGTCATAATAATCGGGTCAACTGATGGAGTACTACGAGTTCACTGAAAATACGTAATCGTGTAATAAAGCTAAACTCATATAGATGTTTTTATCGTTGTTTAAGACAGTTTTTATTGTTAACAGGATGGGCAGGAATGGAAGCTGGACGCCTGTACAGTATGCGTGTGCACAGAAAGAGAGATTATGTGTCATGTAATTGAGTGCCCACAGGATCTCAAATGCTCTCAGGTGCAACATCATTTTCACGTGATTCGCGTAGCCTTTACATACATCCAATATCTAGATTTAATGGACAATTTAATTTGATTAATAAATATATAATATAATTATTAACATAAACATTAAATTGCCAATAAATTGCAATAACAATGCCCCGGCAGATTTCGTCGTCATGCATTCACCGCTAAACAATTTATTCAATGTAAAGAATGGTGTCTAGAAAAATTTCATTCTCGAAGAAGTTTGTCAAGAAGTCATTCTCATTGTTTTCTGCAGGGTTTTAAACCAAAGAAGTTGTCAAGCGAATGCTGCACAAGATGTGTTGAAGGTAAGATGTCGTTGTCGCCTAGTTAACCTTATCTGATAGTAATTAACTCTCTAAACTTTTATCTCTCTAACTGTCTAACTATCTAGCTTTAATACTCCTTTAACAACTTTAATAACTCCTACTTTTCTAGTCTTCTAGTTAAATCCTCATGAATAACTTTTAATCCTTATTTATAATTCCAGGTTTAATTTAAAATATAGTTTAATTCTATCGTTGACTGTTCCACTGACCATATGCGCCGTTACCAGGAGAATGGTAATCAGAACTGCTGTTTGATTAAAATTCAAGTCAAGTCTATTTCTTCTAGCACCAATTCAACTGTTACGACCAATCCTACGTTTTACATCTGTTGTATATATAAAATAACGTAGCCACGGCAAAGTTTATTTTAGCTTAAAAAACCGGTTCCCGGCAGTACCGTCGTCGCCAACGTCTGTAACAGAACATTCGCCGAATCCAAGGCGATGCGTATCGCTCAGTATCGGCACGTACGCATCCACCACGGCTCCACGGCGCTACGGCACACACGTCGACTCGTTACTATCTTGCAGACGACGCCGTCTGTACTGTGTACGGCGATCCACACTACATCACGTTCGATGGGAAGACGTATAACTTCCAGGGCCGGTGTAAGTACGTGCTGGCGCAGGACTGCAAGAACAAGACCTTCTCCGTGCGAGCGCAGAACGACGCCCGCGTCAGCGCCGAGTTCGCCTGGACGAAGATGATTGAAGTTGTCGTTAATAAATTAAAGATACGCATGAGGTAAATCATTTATCCTCTCTCAGAGCCTGCCCCCAGCGCTTCGTCGCCATTCTTGTCTGTGTGCAGTGCAGTTGAAGCGATGTAACGATGTAACAATGTGAAGACGTGACATGTTAAAAAATAGTTTTGGCACTCGACCCTTTTCTCTTTGGCGTATGTGTTTGGGCGCATGCGTACGCAAATGCTTGCTTGCGTACGTATGTGTGTGAGTGTGTGTGTGTGTGTGTGTGTGTGTGTGTGTGTGTGTGTGTGTGTGTGTGTGTGTGTGTGTGTGTGTGTGTGTGTGTGTGTGTGTGTGTGTGTGTGTGTGTGTGTGTGTGTGTAGTGTGTGTGTAGTGTATGTGTGTGTGTGTGTGTGTGTGTGTGTGTATGTGTGTGTGTGTGTGTGTGTGTGTGTGTGTGCGTGTGTGTAGGGGATCAGATGGCGACTAGAGGCTGCTACATCGTGACAGAGGCTGCTACATCGTGACAGAGGTTGCTATATCGTGACAGAGGCTGCTACATTGTGACAGAAGCTGCTACATCGTTACAGATGCTGCTACATTTTACAGAGGCTGCTACATCGTGACAGAGGCTGCTTCATCGTGACAGAGACTGCTACATCGTGACAGAGGTTGCTATATCGTGACAAAGGCTGCTCCATCGTGACAGAGGCTGCTACATCGTGACAGAGGCTGCTACATCGTGACAGAGACTGCCACCTCGTAACAGAGGTTACTACATCGTGACAGAAGCTGCTACATCGTGACAGAGGCTGCTACATCGTGACAGAGGCTGCTACATCGTGACATAGGTTGCTATATCGTGACGGTATCAGGACAAATAACCCTCCCCGGACAATCACTCCCGGACAATTACCCACGGACAATTACCTCCCGGACAATTACCCCCATGCCATTTACCCGCCCTGCAATTCACCCCCCGGACAATCACCCCCCGGACATTTACCCCCAGACAATTACCCCCCGGACATTTACCCCCCGGATAATTACCACCCGGACAATTTCCCCTCGGAAATTTACCCACCGGACAATTACCCCCGGACATTTACATCCGGACAATCACCCCCCGGGCATTTACCCTCCGGACAATTT
>NW_014577542.1:56803-62582 GCF_000485595.1 Priapulus caudatus | reverse complement strand
GTGTGTGTGTGTGTGTGTGTGTGTGCGCGCGCGCGCTCGCGTGCGTGTGTGTGTGTGTGCGTGCGTGCTTGTGTACGTCTGTGCATGAGTGTTTGCACGTGCTTGCGCATATATACATTACATATTCATCCATTATATGAATTTAATTATTAACCGATTACGTTAATTGTTGTCTCGTATATGACAGTCTAATCTATATGCAATTTCTGTTCTTGCCACAGGCCAGGTCTAGAAGTAAGAGTGCAACGTAAAGTTGTGCGTCTCCCATACATCAAGCTGGGCTTGTTCTCTATAGTAAAAGATAGCTTCAGCATTGTACTGAGGACTACGTTCGGTAAAAATAATAAATTTAACGACGAGTGTGTTTTCGTTCTCCACTACAAATTTTCTGTATCACTTTTCTCACTGTCAAGATATTACCCTTTGTCATACATCTCTATGTACTGTAAATACGTCAACTAAAATTTCCACGAGCACAGGAGGGTACCTTTGCGAATATTTATTAAAAAAACACAAAATTTAAAGCAGAATTACCATATATTGATATTCTATATTTATTTTATAATGTCGAAATACAATATGAAAGATATACGTCGGTATGTATATATGCAGGTGTTAAAGTTGTGTGGGATGGCGACAGCTATGCGGAGATAACAGTGGACCCCAAATATAAAAGTACTCTGTGCGGGCTCTGTGGGAACTACAATGGAAACCCCGATGACGATTTCACGAACAAGAGAGGAAAGCTACTCGAGGATAAGGAAAGATTTGGTAAGATTTACTGTTCCAAATTTAATAACCACAATCCCTGTCCTAGCTTATGTATCTAATATTATCCAGTAATTAATGTAATTAATGTAATATCTAATGATGTAATTATGTAGTTATGTAATAATGTAATTATGTAATCTGATTATTGTAATATCGTCCAGTAAGAACGTAGGCCTGCCACACGATGTGGGAACATCATACTGAACCTGAATAATACTATATAAAATATAAATTTTATCAGGAGTAAATAATACCAAATAAAACAATAACGTATTAATTTAACCTATTTATTCTTTTCAAATTTCGATATAACATTCGTAATGTTATTTTCTATATAAAGAGTGGTACGAGTAATCATTCATCTTTACTTCTGTAAGAGTATAGTTATGTGGAACTGTGTCTCATAGGGAATTCGTGGAAAGTCGGTGGAGCAAAGATGTGCAAGCTACCTAAGAAGAATCATCTCGTTCCGCCATGTTTGGACTCGTTCGAGGCGCGAGTGCGGGCGATGAGGGAATGCAACGTACTGAAACGGAGAGTTTTCTCGCCCTGTTTTAACGTAGTCGATCCTCGAGAGTACTACAAGTAAGCAGGCAGCGCACACAGCAACACAGATCGAAACTGGTCCATCCATCCATGCATTCATCTATCTATCCAACCATTATTCATTTCATCTGCAACTCCGTGCGCCCGTCTGTCCGTCCGTTCGTCCGTCCGTCCGTCCGAGCGTTTGTCCGTCTGTCCGTCCGTCCATCCGTCCGTCCGTCTGTCCGTCCGTCTGTCCTTGTTTTCATCTGTCGGTCCGTCCAGCGATTTATTTATTAGTCAATTGGACTGCATGTCTGTCTGTCGTCCTGTTTCTCTCTCTATATGAGTACATTATTAATTTGGACTGTTTACTGGGCGTGTAGGTCGTGCATACAGGACATGTGTGACTGCCCGCGGCACAGAAGCTGCGCGTGTGAAACTGTGATTGCTTATGCGATGGCCTGCAGTCGAAATGGGATAGATGTAGCGTGGCAGGAATACACAACATGTGGAGGTAAGCGAGCAACATGTGTAGGCCCTGCAATACGTAAATTGTCCGCGTATACCGAACTTGTGAACCGACTTTATATTTGATAGCGGCGATTTAATGAGATAAAATTCTGAATCTTTCTTTCCCAGTTAACAAAAACTATTGAATTATGTTATTGTTATTGTATTATTGTTATGTTTAAAAGTATTAGCCGTTTAAAATCTCTCGAGTGTAGATTTTAGTGTTAAACCATGCCTAATAATTGTATTATTCTTACCTCGATATTATATTACATTATATATTTCTACTTATATTTTCTCTGTTAATTCGTATAAAAGAGTGTCGTGTTACTGTGTTTGTACATCAACGATGCAAAGTGGTTCCAATATACCGTGTAGAAAGTTGCAAATATACGTTTGATAAACAAACAGCCTGCATGTGATGCTTTTTCTTTCAATAATGTTTCAGAACGGCAGTGTCAAGAAGGAGAAATATACGATCACTGCGGGCCGCGATGCCAGCAAACATGTGACACGATCAATCACAACTCTATTATGCCAGCCTGTAAAGGCGAGAGACATTGCATTGCTGGCTGCCGCTGCATAACAAGAAAAGTATTGCACAATGGACGGTGTATAAGGCCGAATGATTGTCCCAGCGGTAGTTAACACAGGGCTTTCCATAGCAAACAAATAAGAGAATACAATGTTACTCTCAATTCTTAAATAACTGCTGCCAATGGCACAGTTGCTCTCAGTCTCATTCAATCGCATTCGCGTTAATGCATAGACAGGCTCGTATGCACTTTACATCCACCACGTCTCCTGTATATGTGAACTGTAATTTACAACAGGATTAAAATATAACCAGGCAGCTTCTATGACTCGCTAAAGAGACGCGCGCGTATATATTCAGCCACTAGGTGGCGCACTGGCCCAGTGCTGTTTAAAGCTGTCTGTAACAAATATGAAGAGCCTCAAGTTCCGTTGCTGACTTAAAAACTCTCGGTGTAGCAAGGCATAGCTTAACCGCATTACAACGATAGTAGGTACAACTTAAAATGTATTATGATTCTTTTTACCTTCGAGGAACATACTTAGTTGTGATGTGATTGATTATCATAATGTGACCCCGCATTATCACGTTAAACTCATAACGCAGGCTTATAACACTATTTATGTGTTCAATCATCGAAATATTATTATATCTACGTCACCAACGCACAATACCGAGCATTTTATTGAAGCAGAACTAATGCATTTACAAGTCGTACAGATAATACACACGTATATAATTAGGATTAGCAATGGTGGCTTCCCGTTACGACTATTTGATAAAGTAAACACGACGCCACATAAAGCGTCACATTTTCATCAAAGAATGAGCTCTTCTTACGCCTAGACCCTTAATCTACAACAACTATAGACACTACTTCTGTAGCTTATCTTCTTGCAGTCGTCAATCAAGTCATGGTGCTGTACGTGAAATCATCGTGTAGTTATCTGCTCTTATATGTAAATAGCCACGTTTCTTGTTAACGTCATCGTTGTCACTCGTACGCGGAACGGCCGGCCCGCATGTATAAAGTCAGATTTATGTGACTAAATACTACGTGTTTTGTTGAAGAACTTTGCCAGTGCCTTGATGCTGTAGGATTGGCACTTAAAACTATTTAAAAACGAAAGAAACTCATTCTAATAATAATAAAGTGCGTAGTCATATATACAATGTCCAAATGATTTTAATTCCGGAAATCTTTTAATCGACTAGCCATTTGTTTCATTCCAAATGCAGTCTTATATAACCTATTCTCTTTTGTATAGAAGGTGTGTTTGCTATTTAGACTTATTTATTTTCATTAAAATAGATCTCCTACACAGCTGAATATTTATTATGTATATAATATAACGCAATATAATATAACGTCTATCTGTGTTATTGTGTATTGATGTAAGTATTGATGGAAATGATTTATAGTGTTGTCCTCGTTGTCGTGTTTTATTTTGCATTGCAAATATATAGCATACCAGTTATGTACTAAAAGTTTGTATTATGACTGCATGTGGGCTACGTCTCTTTATACGCATTGCACGAACGACTAGAAATAAAGACATCGTTAATATATAATCTTTATCTAAAGTTAAAAGCGCTATAATATTATTAACTAATTATAGTTAATTATAAGTTAAATAATTTCATGAATATAGTTTTATTCCAGCTGCATACCTTCTGCTGGATGCTACGGCCCTAATATGGCATCGCTATTGAAACAAATCACGTGAACACACACAAAATAGTATAAAATAAAATAATAAAATATATAGAATAATATAATAGATAATATAGTAATGGCAATATAAAGATAATAATCCGGTAAACACCTGCAAACTCTCCGAACCGTAGAACACTCGCTCTACGTGGAATAGAGTCATTGCTAGACAAACCTGTTATCTGACTGGAGATACGTAAACAATCCGTTGATACCTACCTATACGATAACGAAACAGGCAGAAACGTCTCGTCAAAACGCAAAACAAAAACAAAACAAACACTTGAACACGTGAAAGCGCATCTTGTTCACAACAATTCGCTACGAATTTCGCGGCGGTTTGAATTCATCTCACTCAAATACGTTCCGTATAAATGCGATATACGATCAACCCTCTATAATTATTATAACTGCCACTCAACAGAAACGGCTAACTTAGCCTATATGGGCAGGTATAACATAGGTTTAGATGTGATATGGTAGTCTAACCTGAAAGGACAACAACTACAACAACTTAATAAACCGCCTAATGTTGATGTAACATAAGTACACATGATAGTTACACTCATTACAGCTTTGACGCGTTGCCATTTCAAATTACGACGAGAGTTATTTTTTCTTCTCTTGTTTTCATCTCATGATGACGAGAAATCCACTCAGAGGTGAAACCGGTAGCTGCTCTGGTAGTTGGTCGTTAGGACCTGGAACTTACGCAAAGCTGTATAATACGTTTTAGTCGTAATGACGCTCCCCCCGCTCATTACCTATTCTATTCAAGTTTTCTTGACATCGTGATGATGCCAATTTACAGTTAGTTAATTGCCGGAAGTACATAAACCAGATTATTGCGCAATATTGTTGGACGAGATTTGATTTGAAATGCACCCGTTATAATGAGACCCTGGAGTATATTACAATATAGCGCTATCTTAATCCAAGTGTTGCTAACTGAATCTCTCCCCCCTTCTCTCTTTCTCTCTTTCTCTCTCGCTCTGGCTCTCCATCCAAGCCTCTCTTTCTATCGATTGCTCTCTCTCTCTCTTTCTATCGATTGCTCTCTCTCTCTCTCTCTAATTAACGGTCGGGTGGGCCATAATAATAATAGTAAAACACACATATACATGCTACGCCACGTCGCGACACACACAGCATCACAGGATGCACACACACACACACACACAACAACATCAACACACACACACACCACACACAGGCCAGAAAAAAAACCAGCCCTCAACACAACCAAAAGACAGACACACAAACAGCGATGCAGCGAACGTAAGGGCGCAGCACGCACAGGACACCGCGTCCCATTTATCGTTACCGAAGATCGTCGTTCAAAGGTACAACGTGTTACACCATACCGGTAAGAACATGGCCCAGAAATCGATGTACCCGCAGAGCAGAGCCGTATATGATATCTTATATTACGGCTCTGTCGCAGATACTACGGCAGCGAAGTCTATGGGCAGCGGGAGGAACCGCTCGCGTTGTGCACGGCCGCGCTGACGTCACGCGTTTAACCTGTTGACGCGTAGATAGAACCATGGTAAGTCAAGCATTAACGCTCAAACACGCAGGCTCACGGAAGCGTGGGTCAGACAGCAGGACAGCGGTCGTCGCACACGCATACACACTACATCAGTGACACCATCACTATATACGTACGTACATAGTCTGAGTGATAGATCAGTGCGACACAAAGACACACACTGGCGTAC
>NW_014577542.1:44754-54278 GCF_000485595.1 Priapulus caudatus | reverse complement strand
TTCTCTTCTTAATTTCTTTCTGCTCGTATCTCTCTGCTCTCTCGTCTCTCTCTCTCTCTCCTTTCTTTTACTTTTCCCCCTCCTTCTCTCTCTCCTCCTCAGGTCTCTTCTCTTTCTATCTTTCTTCTCCGTCAGCTTCATCTTCTTTATCCTCTCTCACCTTCTCTTCACATCTTTCTTTCTTACGCTCTTTCCTCCCTTTCTTCTTTCGCAGAGTACTCTCTCGTCGCTCATTTTCTGTAAAAAGTAGGATTTACTGCAATTAATAATATTACAGTTTTTGTGATCCAACATCTATGCAATAATAAATCATTGTTTGCCTGCCAATGCCCCTAAATATCCCTACTCTAGCATAACAACTATGCTTGGCTCTTAGCGCCCCGTATGTAACCCAATACCACCATGGACCAGGGGCGAACTGTTCCCACAATGTCGTAACCAATACGTACTAATCCACATGGTTAGGTAGGAGACGGGTATGGTAGACGACCCGGTATATCTACATCTCTCTCCTCTCTCTCTCACCTCTCGTCTGCTCTCCCTCGCTATATATATATATACTATATTGATATTATATATATATATGATTAGATTTTGATACGGTTTTAAGAGTAGCTGATACCTACGTGTCCGCGTGGCGCCATATAATAATAGTTAATAACAACACATATAACATGCACGCACGCGCACACACACACACACACAGGCACAAACAACACACACAATCAACACACACGACCACACACACGCACCACACACAGACAGGCCCCCAACCAACAGAAAAAACACACACACGACACAGTACGCATGCAGCGAAACGTAAGCGCGCACGCACAGACACACGCGTCCCATTTAATCGTTACCGAAGATCGGTTCAAAAGGTCACAACGTGTTACACCATACCGGTAGAAACATCGGGCCCAGAAATCGATGTAACCCGCAGAGCAGAGCCGTATATTGATATCTCTATATACGGCTCTGTCGCAGATACTACGCAGCGACGTCTATGGGCAGCGGGAGGAACCGCTCGCGTCGTGCACGCCCGCGCTGACCGTCACGGCCGTTAACTGTGACGATGATAGAACTCAGGTAAGTCAAGCATTACGCTCAAACACGCAGGCTCACGGAAGCGTGGGTGCAGACAGCAGACAGCGTCGTCGCACACGCATACACACTACATCAGGTACAACATCACTATATACGTACGTACATAGTCTGAGTGATAGTCAGACACACAGACACACACTGCGTACGTACATCGGTATGATATGCAGAGGCTGGCGTGGCTGCTTGCTGGTGTTTTCCGCCGTCATGCTAGTAGTGTCGTCAGTAAATGCCCGATGAAACAGCAGGCATGTCGGACAGCAAAGAGCTGAAGATTGTACTAGTCGCGACAGCAGATGCGCAAGACAGCGATGCTGAGCCGATACCTGAAGAGCGAGTTCGGTAGAGGTGAGTAGTGAGCAAGTCTACAATAAGTGTGTCGATTTCATGGGTCTTAGTTCTTAGGCGGCGTTTAGTGTGTGTGTGTGTGTGTGCGTGCGTGCGTGCGTGCGTGGCGTGCGTGTGTGTGTGTGGTGCACTGTGTGTATGTAAGGTGTGTTGGTATACTACTAAAGAAGGTTCTGTTTCCAGTCGTTTCTCTGTCGTTTTGCAGCTCGTACTTGGTGTTTCTGTACTTAGTCACACATGCATGCTTTCCAAGACAGGTCGTTTCGGTGTACGCTGTGCAACACGCCGATAGATTGATTTACTGGTCTATGTCACCACAGCAAGGGCGCTTCGTTCAGCTTTGCCCCTTGGCTTGGCGAAATTGTCCGATCTGATTGCGCCAACTCCCAACGAATTGTCCCTATTATGGTATTAACAGAAAAAAACTGTATTTGCCGAAAATTGGAACGATTTTTGTCACTTATCAAGAGCTAGGCGCACGTGTGGTGTAATTATTTCAGGAAAACATGACAGATATCGAAATATGCATAAATAAATAACCATGCTCGCGGTGCGTGCGTGCGTGCGTGCGTGCGTGCGTGCGTGCGTGGCGTGCGTGCGTGCGTGCGTGTGTGTGTGCGTGTGTGTGTGTGTGTGTGTGTGTGTGTGTGTGGTGTGTGTGTGTGTGTGTGTGTGCGCGTGTGTTGGTGGGTGTTTATATATATAATATGTGTGTGTGTGTGTGGTGTGTGTGTGTGTGTGCGTGTGTGCGTGCGTGCCGTGCGTGCGTACGTGCGTACGTTTGCGTGCGTGTGTGCGTGGAGTGCGTTCGTGTGTGTGTGTGTGTGTGTGTGTGTGTGTGTGGTGTGTGTGTGCGCGCGCGCGTGTGTTGTGTTGTGTAAGTGTATGTGTGTGTAAGTG
Organism: Priapulus caudatus; assembly: GCF_000485595.1. NCBI lineage: Eukaryota > Metazoa > Priapulida > Priapulimorpha > Priapulimorphida > Priapulidae > Priapulus > Priapulus caudatus. The sequence goes on along the minus strand of NW_014577542.1, from coordinate 51,926 downwards.
TGTGGATGTGTACGTGTGCGTGGGTGGGCGTTTATGTATGGGTTTGTTCGTGTGTGTGTGTGCGTGGGCGGGTGTTTATGTATATGGGTTTGTTCGTGTGTGTGTGCGTGCGTGTACGTCCCCTCACGACCGTGTATGCATAATGCGTGCGTGCGCGCATGAATTAAATCAGTGCATTGATTTTTGTCGTCATTTCAGTCACATATACCAACGGGGTTCAGCACTTATTCAACAAAGTACGAGGCAGGCGATAGACGCATGGATGTCACCGTGTGGGACACGTCAGGTACGCCGCATGAGCAATTTACTACGAATTAACAGTGAGGTCCTACTGCGTGTCATTACTACGCGACATGCACAGGACCTTTTGCGCCTACAATAACGCGTCGTCACAGGCATATGTACAGTTTGTTCATTGCGGTTAATACGCAAATAATGGAAGTGCAGGGTATTATCCCCCATCAACCTTATTTTAGTTTGGCAACTATGTTGCAGGAGTGGAAGTATGCGTTTATTTTATACATTTTCACCGTGCACGCATGGCAAGCGTGATTGTTGATGCGGGTGAATTGTGTATCTTTTGCAGGAAAAAAACAGTATTGTGCTACTGCGGTGCTCACTTCCTGCTAAAACATTACGCGTGTGTGTGTGTCGTACTTTCGGCCTATATATAATGCGTAATCGGAGCGAGCGTGTTTTTGATTCCACGATTATCAAAACAACACGCACATTAAAAATCATTTCTAATATTAAAATTTACTTCCTGCTCCCGCGCTACTATATATTATATATGTGTGTGTGTGTGTGTGTGTTGTGTGTTGTGCGTGCGTGCGTGATGTGTGGTGTGTGTGTGTGTGTGGTGTGTGTGTGTGTGTGTGTGTGTGTGTGTTGTGTGTGTGTGTGTGTGTGTGTGTGTGTGTGTGTGTGTGTGTGTGCTGTGTGTGTGTGGTGTGTGTGTGTGTGTGGGTGTGTGTGTGTGTGTGTGTGTGGTGTGTGTGTGTGTGTGTGTGTGTGTGGTGTGTGCTGTGTGTGTGTGTGTGTGTGTGTGTGTGTGTGTGTGTGGTGTGTGTGTGTGTGTGTGTGTGTGTGGTGTGTGTGGTGTGTGTGTGTGGTGTGTGTGTTGTGTGTGTGTGTGTGTGTGTGTGTGTGTGTGTGTGTGTTGTGTGGTGGGTGTGTGTGTGTGTGTGGTGTGTGTGTGTGTGTGTGTGTGTGTGTGTGTGTGTGTGTGTGTGTGTGTGTGTGTGTGTGTGTGTGTGTGTGTGTGTTGTGTGTGTGTGTGTGTGTATGTGTGTGTGTGTATACAGTGCTATATGTGACTGTTTGCGTGCGTGCGCACGAACGTACGTGCGTGTGCGTGTGACTTTGTTAGGCTTGAAGCAGGGCAAGCTACAGACCACATTAGAAATTTTAAGTAATATATAACAGCATAAATATATCTAAGGATATCTAAGAAGTATCTATATTGTATGAGAAGTGTTTTATTAATATAACTACCTAGATTTCTTGAAAGTAGATAGGCCCCCTACATCTAGTTACAATAATAAGACACATATTATCATGAACATATCTATACACGTGACTTATACGTGTATTACATGAATAGGTATATTCGTGGTATTATTTCCGCTTTGCTGGCACTCGTTACGACTGGTTAAGCCTTCCGCGACCTATTGACGCGCGCTACCTTGGGGGATGCATCGTACCTAGTAAGTGGGAAACGTCAAAACAGCGACGGCGTCCTGTGTACAGTGTGTGCAGCGCTGCGCATTCCTAGCCATGGCCCGCTATTATTGCGACAGGTAGCACGGATGACGTCCGCCACAGGTGACAAAATCGCCGAGTCACGCAAGAAAGATCTAGAGGCATGTCATTAGCATTCCGAATTGCGTTAATAGTATAGACAGGAACCCACGATTGGTTAAAATGTACATAATTTTTGCACGATTAATATTTGTTTGCGAGGGGAGGCATTGGTCTTCCTAGTAGGCCTAGTTCCTACACGCCCAGCGCCTCTCGGTGCAAACATGCAGCTATTATTTATTGCTTTATTAGTCCATACTCGCGAAGGGGAAAACCGTATATGAACGAAGATAAACGGTGGTGAGGAACAAATGTAAAATTGATGTTTCAAGACTTCAGTGCTGTCGCCGCTTAACGCATGATCACGTCGTTTTACCAGACGGATATTATACGTTAACCAAACGGCAAGCGTAACAGCCAATCAGCTCCCTGCTAATTTACGACAATCAACTTTATTAGTCGAATGCGGGGTTTAATAACAGCGTTTATCGTGATATCATATATAGTTAACATGATTTTTTAAAGTTATTTTCAACTATGAACGTATTATTCAGTATTTTAAAAATTATTGTCACGGCGTTTCAAAGTATTGTTAATTAATGTCACACGCGACCGTAGAGCCCGCGCTACCCAATCAAAGCACATGCGAAATACTTGGCGAAACAGGAATATTTTTAATACGTATAACGCCTCCATTCTCAGTAGCAGGTTTGCTACACAGAACGCTAGTGGCATGCACGCTGTCATTGGACATAATTACCTCGTAGTCATCATTAGTAAAGAGAAGCACTTCTTACCGCGTTATTTCTTTCGTGTTAGAAAATTGCCGTGAAGTGCGAAAACACTCCTACTGTTGGACAGTATGTAGCGGGTTGTGCGGGCTGTATATCCTGTTCGCTGGCGTAGAATCACACTCGAGTGGCCCACGGTGGCGAAATGAATAGCGTTGCACTGAGTTACGGTAGTGGATGTGTGGAATTCTTTCTCGCCTACACGCGACGCTAAACAGTAATGACGAATTCTTACAAAAGAATAATTCGTCGAGTGTTGTTACAACATCCGGTGGTAGCCGCTCGTGTTGGCAAGTCCACGAGCCGTCTACTCGAAAAAATACTTGAAACTTAAACATTTCCACTCGATTTGCTATATACAGCACGAGAAGAACAACCGAAGTTTGCCGACACCAGTCATTTGTCATATTTCTTTCTCCTAAAATTGCCACTCTACTTTCCTTCTTCTTAACCTTCTGTTCTTGTTCTTGCTCTGTTTCAGTTGTTCTTGTTCTTGTTCTTGTTCTTGTTCTTATGTCTTGATCTTGATCTTGATCTATTTCTTGTTCATGTTCTTGTTCTTGTTCTTGTTCTTGTTCTTGTTCTTGTTCTTGTTCTTGATCTTGATCTTGATCTTGATCTATTTCATGTTCATGTTCATGTTCATGTTCTTGTTCTTGTTCTTGTTCTTGTTCTTGTTCTTGTTCTTGTTCTTGTTCTTGTTCTTGTTCATGTTCATGTTCTTGGTCTTGGTCTTGGTCTTGGTCTTGGTCTTGTTCATGTTCATGTTCATGTCATGTTCTTCGTTCTTGTTCTTGTTCTTAGTCTTGTTCTTGTTCTTGTTCATGTTTCATGTTCATGTTCATGTTCATGTTCATGTTCATGTTCATGTTCATGTTCTCATGTTCATGTTCATGTTCATGTTGCATGTTCATGTTCATGTTCATGTTCATGTTCATGTTCATGTTCATGTTTCATTTCTGGTCATGTTCTTGTTCTTGTTCTGTTCTTCTTTTCTTTTCTTCAATTTTTCTTCTCTTCGTTTCTTTTCTTTTGTTCTTCTTTTTCTTTTTCCTTTTTTTTCTTTTTCTTCTTTTTCTTTTGTTCTTGTATCTTGTGGGCTTCTCCGCGGAAAAATGTTTTCAATTAAGTCTCTACATCAAAAGTAAACCACTATGCTTCCAGATATGAAACTCTAAAAGTCTTAACGTTGGGAAGATTTCCAAAAAACCGAATCAAATACCGACGAATCTCCCGTCTCCGATATTTATCGGTGAATTTCTCCCTCGGTTATTTCTCGGATTACCAGATGCTTCCCGCCACGGCTCGCGATTAGTTTCGAGTGATCTTCATCTCGGGTGCACACCGCGTAGTAGTACCTGTTCCGGCCATGACTCAGAGTAGCAAGCGGGCTGAAGAGCTTGTTTGCCAGGAAGCTCTGTGGCAAACTAGCGACGGGCCCTTTGTTTTGTGCGACCTCGCTCAGCTTCGCCTAACATTTAAGTGCGAAGTTTTTGAAAGTGAATTGTGTGCCGACGCAGCAGCAGGGAAGACTGGTATTAAAATTAGCGTGGGTATGTGTATACAGTGCTAGTGCGTGTGACTTTGTTAGGCTTGAAGCAGCAGCTACAGACCATTATGAAATCTTAAGTATATATAACAGCATAAATATATCTAAGGATATCTAAGAAGTATCTATATTGTATGAGAAGTGTTTTATTAATATAACTACCTAGATTTCTTGAAAGTAGATAGGCCCCCTACATCTAGTTACAATAATAAGACACATATTATCATGAACATATCTATACACGTGACTTATACGTGTATTACACTGAATAGGTATATTCGTGGTATTATTTCCCTTTGCTGGCACTCGTTACGACTGGTTTAGCCTTCCGCGACCATTGACGCGTGCTACCTTGGGGGATGCATCGTACCTAGTAAGTGGGAAACGTCAAAACAGCGACGGCGTCCTGTGTACAGTGTGTGCAGCGCTGCGCATTCCTAGCCATGCCCAGCTATTATTGCGACAGGTAGCACGGATGACGTCCCCACAGGTGACAAATCGCCGAGTCACCAAGAAAGCATCTAGAGGCATGTCATTAGCATTCCCGAATTGCGTTAATAGTATAGACAGGAACCCACGATGGTTAAATGTACAATTTTTTCACGATTAATTTTGTTTGCGAGGGGAGGCATTGGTCTTCCTAGTAGGCCTAGTTCCTACACGCCCGCGCCTCTCGGTGCAAACATGCAGCTATTATTTATTGCTTTATTAGTCCATACTCGCGAGGGGAAAACGTATATGAACGAAGATAAACGGTGGTGAGGACAAATGTAAAATTAATGTTTCAAGGACTTCAGTGCTGTCGCCCTTAACCATGATCGCGTCGTTACCAAGGATATTATACGTTAACCAACACGGCAAGCGTAACAGCCAATCAGCTCCTGCTAATTTACGACAATCAACATTTATCAGTCGAATCGGGGTTTAATAACAGCGTTTATCGTGATATCTATATATATTACATGATTTTTTAAAGTTATTTTCAACTATGAACGTATTATTCAGTATTTTAAAATTATTGTCACGCGTTCAAAGTATTGTTATTAATGTCACGCGACCGTAGAGCCCGCCTACCATCAAAGCACATGCGAAATACTTGCGAAACAGGAATATTTTATGACGTATAAGCGCCTCCATTCTCAGTACAGTTTGCTACACGGAACGCTAGTGGCATGCACCTGTCATTGGGAATAATTACCCGTAGGTTATCATTAGTAAAAGAACACTTCTTACGCGTTATTTCTTTCGTGTTAGAAATTGCCGTGAAGTGCGAAAAACACTCTACTGGTTGGACAGTATGTAGCGGGTGTGCGGGCTGTATATCCTGTTCGCGGCGTAGAATCACACTCAGTGGCCCACGGTGGCGAAATGATAGCGTTGCACTGAGTTACGGTAGTGGATGTGTGGAATTCTTTCCCGCCTACACGCGACCCTAAACAGTAATGACGATTCTTACAAAAGATAATTCGCCGAGTGTTGTTACCAACATCCGGTGGTAGCCACTCGTGTTGGCAAGTCACGAGCCGCTACTCGAACAAAACTAATTGAAACTTAAACATTTCCACTCGATTTGCTATATACAGCACGAGAAGAACAACCGAAGTTTGCCGACCACCAGTCATTTGTCTATTTCTTTCTCCTAAAATTGCCACTCTACTTTCCTTCTTCTTAACCTTCTTGTTCTTGTTCTTGCTCTTGTTCATGTTCATGTTCATGTTCATGTTCATGTTCATGTCACACACACACGCACGCACACACACACACACACACACACACACACACACACACACGAACACAAGTACGCATGCACGAACGTAAGCGCGCACGCACAGACACACCGTCCCTTTATCGTTACCAAGATCGCGTTCAAAGGTCACAACGTGTTACACCACACCGGGTAAGAACATCGGCCCAGAAATCGATGTACTCGCAGAGCAGAGCCGTATATTGATATCTCTATATACGGCTCTGTCGCAGATACTACGGCAGCGACGTCTATGGGCAGCGGGAGGAACCGCTCGCGTGTGCACGCCGCGCTGACGTCACGCGTTAACCTGTTGACGTAGATAGAACTCAGGTAAGTCAAGCATTACGCTCAAACACGCAGGCTCACGGAAGCGTGGGTGCAGACAGCAGACAGCGTCGTCGCACACGCATACACACTACACAGACACACACTATATACGTACGTACATAGTCTGAGTGATAGTCAGACACACAGACACACACTGCGTACGTACATCGTATGATAGCAGAGCTGGCGTGGCTGCTTGCTGGTGTTTCCCCGTCATGCTATATGTCGTCAGTAATGCCCGATGAAACAGCAGCATGTCGGACAGCAAAGAGCTGAAGATTGTACTAGTCGGCGACAGCAGATGCGGCAAGACAGCGATGCTGAGCCGATACCTGAAGAGCGAGTTCGTAGAGGTGAGTAGTGAGCAAGTCTTACAATAAGTGTGTCGGATTTCATAGGTCTTAGGTCTTAGGCGCCTTTAGTGTGTGTGTGTGTGTGTGCGTGCGTGCGTGCGTGCGTGCGTGCGTGTGTGTGTGTGTGGTGCATGTGTGTATGTAAGCCGTGTGTGTGTATACTACTAAAGAAGGTTCTGTTTCCAGTCGTTTCTCTGGTCGTTTGCACTCGTACTTGGTGTTTCTGTACTTAGTCACACATGCATGCTTTCCAAGACAGATCGTTCGGGTGTACGCGTGCAACCACGCCGATAGATTGATTTACTGGTCTATGTCACACAGCAAGGGCTTCGTTCAGCTTGCCCCTTGGCTTGCGAAATTGTCCGATCTGATTGCGCCACTCCAACGAATTGTCCCTATTATGGTATTAACAGAAAAAAACTGTATTTGCCAAAAATTTGACGATTTTTGTCACTTATCAAGAGCTCTGGCGCACGTGTGGTGATATTATTTCAGGAAAACATGACAGATATCGAAATATGCATAATAAATAACATGCTCGCGTGCGTGCGTGCGTGCGTGCGTGCGTGCGTGCGTGCGTGCGTGCGTGCGTGCGTGCGTGTGTG
>NW_014577542.1:42944-44729 GCF_000485595.1 Priapulus caudatus | reverse complement strand
ATGTTCATGTTCATGTTCATGTTCATGTTCATGTTCATGTTCATGTTCATGTTCATGTTCATGTTCATGTTCATGTTCATGTTCATGTTCATGTTCATGTTCTTGTTCTTGTTCTTGTTCTTGTTCTTGTTCTTGTTCTTGTTCATGTTCATGTTCATGTTCATGTTCATGTTCATGTTCATGTTCTTGTTCTTCGTTTTCTTGTTCTTCGTTTTCTTTTTCTTCGTTTTCTTTTTCTTCGTTTTCTTTTTCTTTTTCTTTTTTTTCTTTTTCTTTTTCTTTTTCTTCTTTTTCTTTTTGTTCTTGGCTATCTTAGGGGCTTCTCCCGGGAAAAATGTTTTCAATTAAGTCTCTACATCAAAAGTAAGACTATGCTTCCAGATATGAAAGCTCTAAAAGTCTTAACGTTTGGGAAGATTTTCCAAAAAACCGAATCAAATACCGACGACATCTCCCGTCTCCGATATTTTATCGGTGAAAATTTCTCCCTCGGTATTTCTCGGAATTACCAGATGCTTTCCCGCCACACTCGCGATTGTTCGAGTATCTTTCATCTCGGGTGCACACGCGTAGTAGTAGCCTGTTCCGGCATGACTCATGTAGCAAGCGGGCTGAAGAGCTTGTTTGCCAGGAGAGCTCTGTGTGCCAACTAGCGACGGCCCTTTGTTGTGCGACCCTCGCTCAGCTTCGCCTAACATTTTAGTGCGAGTTTTTGAAGTGAATTGTGTGCCGACGCAGCAGGGGAAGACTGGTATTGAAATTAGCGTGGGTATGTGTACACAGTGCTAAACAACGCAGGTGCGAGAACGCGCGGTTCCTGTGCGGTGGCCCGAGGCAAAGGGGCTGGCCCGGATACATACAAATCTGCCCTTTTATACGCGCAGAGCAAACGCAACTTTGATTTCGAACAACAGCGTTCACCATACGCGTCAGAATCGCTACTGCTGAGATTTCAATGATAAAATCGTATTATATTTTACAGGAGCCGGTGAATATGACGCTATACGACCACTGGCGTACGCAAACGCAGATGTGTTCGTACTCTGCTTTGAAATCAGTCAGCCAGATTCACTTCAGAACGCAGTGAGCAAAGTAAGTGAGATGTGCACACACACTTATTCAAACTGATGTAATACGTTTGTGTGCCGCCGCGCACGCACGCACGCACACACACACGCGCGCGCGTACGCACACACACACACGCACGCACGCACGCACACACTACACACACACACACACACACACACACACACACACACACCACACCACACACACACACACACATATATAATTAGTACTATATATCATATATAATCATATATATACATAATGAATACATGATAGTTGGAGGTGAATAGTCTAGAAATTCTGTACTCGTCTATAGGACTATCACACTACAGGTTTGGGCCGCGAGTTCGATTCAGGCAGAAGAAATGGGCATTAACCTGCATCGTGTTGTGTGTTTTAGTGGCATCCGGATTGTGGCCGTTGTGCGCGGGAACAGTGTCACTGATCGGATCAAGAGCGACCTCGAAACGACATTAAAACATTATCTGCAGTTAGCAAGAAAGAAAGATCACTGGTCAGCTACGAGCAGGTTGTGGACACGAGCACTTTACTATGATCAGATGTGAATACACAACTTCTTCTTGTGCGCTCGACGAACACCACACACACACACACACACATCACACACTCACCACAGCACACACACGCACACACACACACACACGCACGGCAACGCACGCACGCACGCACGCACACAGCACACACACAACAACACAC
>NW_014577542.1:25827-36037 GCF_000485595.1 Priapulus caudatus | reverse complement strand
AAGAGCAAAGAAGGGAAGAGAAGCAAGAAAGAAAAGAAGAAGAAGGAGGAGAAGGAGAAAAGAAGAAGAAGAAAAAGTAGAAGAAGAAGAAGAAGAAGAAGAAGAAGAAGAAGAAGAAGAAGAAGAAGAAGAAGAAGAAGAAGAAGAAGAAGAAGAAGAAAAATAACGACGACGAAGACGACGACGATTATGCAAAAATCAACAATAAATAACAAAAAATAGAAGACGGTAATAGCGAAAAATGAGAAAAGTCATAACATCAAGAACGAACAATAATTAATAAGTAAATGCTTGGAGAAATCATTCTGATTACCGTAATCATTCAGAATGATTACTCCAATGTAAATGCATGGGACGGTAGACCACGACCTGCAACGACTTGACAGACGATGGAAAGACCATCCTTTTTGGTTGTCATGTGACATGAACGCCAACCAGATTTCTTGTTGTATCTGTCTTCGTGCGCCATTGCAGAATTAACTTTCATTCTTGTCGGTTTCCAGTGATCACTATTTATTATTTGTTGTGCGTTGGTGAATTTATATGAGGTAATATTAATATTGTTAATATGCAGTCGGCAGTTTTATTCGCATAGGTACATAGTTTGCATCTATTGTGTACCGCTATCGACGTATCGACTATCGTAATATTTCGTCACCGGCTTACGCGGGCGGCGTGTAGACTACTACTACTAGTACTACTACTATACTAGTACTAGTACTAGTCACAGGCACTTGAAGCGGTTTCAATAAAATATAATGCTAACTAAATACGAAATCTATTTACTGACCAAATTCTTAATGTTTCTATACTCTCTTTCACCTATTATTGCCGACAGTTTCCTGTAAATTCCGTCCAAATCCTATGTCACTATGTGCAGCAAACACTGCCTGCCGCCATTTCTCACGCGGCTGCAGTGTGCACACTGAGTGACTGACACTTATATATATAATATATATATATAGCAGGTAGGAGAGCGGGATTCCTAAATTCGCTCGACGCTCCCTTGATTTCACACTTTCACAGCACGAATACACACAGGCACTTGAAGCGTTTCATCTGTAAACACACGCCGCCGCCATTGCTGCTGCGCTGCACACTGACACATAAATATATAGCATCACGTTCGCAGTGTTAGCGATCGCGAGAATTTCATGATTTCATTCGTGATTTTGCGTGACACAGCTCTGTTTTGAACTGAGACATAATATTTCTACAACAAGTGAACACTGTTCTTCAATTAGCAGCAAAGATGGAGTCGGAAGGTTGAGTTTTTGTGTTATAATCATGTGAAATGCAGCGAGCCTCGAGCGAATTTCTTGCGCACGCTTTCTTACCTGCTATATATTTATGTGTCAGTGTGCAGCGCAGCAGCAATGGCGGCGGCATGTGTTTACAGATGAAACGCTTCAAGTGCCTGTGCGAATACACATCCAACAGCTTCCATCTTTGTTTTTATGTCTAAAAACAGTGTTCACTTGTTATAAAAACATACTGTCTCTGTTCGTAACCGAGCTGTGTCACCCAAAATCACACAAAGACTGACGAAATTCTCGCGTTCGCGAAATTTGCTCAGTAATGTAAATGGCTGTCAGAATCAGAAATCGCCTACCGGCGCTCTTCGTGCCCTCATTCTTGCGCCGCAATGCTGCAACGTTTTTGCAACGTTCCAATGGCGAGGCTCGTACGGAAGTTGGAAAGCAGTGCGCCGCCTGCGCGCCGCCTATAGCCCATAGACTGGCACTCGCTCCCACCTCTCGGCCTAGCTTAGTCAATCGATGGGTAATCGAGGTGGGAGCGAGTCGCAGTCTATATAGCCCTGTACTTGCAGCTATTTATATTACTGGGCAAAGTTCGCGAACGCGAGAATCTCGTCAGGCTTTGTGTGATTTTGCGTGACACAGCTTGGTCGCAAGCGCTGCATCCAAGCTCCAACTTGAGCCTGGTTTCCAAACTCCAGCGCTAGCCCTTATTGACAGCGCGACACAAGCCCTGCCACTCGGCTCCAAGCCAAGTACGAAATTATTTGCAATTGCCAAGGTGCAAAATTTAATGTCTCGACTACGACTACATTCATCGGTTAAGCAACTAAATGATACTGATAGGGATTTTTCGATATGAACCTCTAATTGCTTTAGTACACATTGCCACAGATGCCAATCATGGTGCTCATGGAAGTTTGTTGCAGTATTTTGTAAGATTTCAAGGTGTAATTTGCACTGACCTAGTGCTATGGTGATAGTTCAATCAGGTGGACACTTGCATATATATATGCACAGATACCGAAGTAGAGGTGATTGGTCGTGTATTTGTGCCAGGATAGTTTGAAAATTTCTCAGGCATGCTTTCCCACCAGATATTTTTTGATTGATTTGTGAGAAGTGGTGAGTGCGGAGTAAGATTGTGTGTTGTAGAGGAGTGTTGACATTGCATTTGCGTGGAATTTTTGGGCATGATAGAGTTCATAAATTCGATCCCTAATTATTTACGATAATTATTATGAAATAAGTTAGCCCAAGTGCCTATTGTTTCAACTTGTGCCATTTTGAATTTTACAAATTCTGCTGGAAGCATGGTAGTTTATGTGCATATTGTCTTTTGTGTTGTAAAATTTTAGTGCTTACAGTGTAGTAAGGTATACATTCTAATAACAAAACTTGAATACTATAACATAGTTTAACTTTAAACTTAATACCAATGGACTTATGGGACGCTGCTCTTAATTACGGAACGTACATTTCAAAAAGTTTACTTTTGAATATACATTTTTCAGGGAATACATTTAATCATTTATCGAAATTTTGAAAATTTATTTAGCTATTAGAGCACTTTGCCCTCTTAATCATAATAGATTGCGTGCAGCTGATGCAATCGTGTTGTGTGGCTAGCATGTCACTCGGCTATTTTTGCTTGTTTCAGGACTCCACATGTCTAATCCAGATGCCCACAGACAGAAAACGTCGTCATAGCTTTACAAGGTCTGGGAGTGGAAGCCCACCCCCTGAAGCTCTTATATCTAATGTGACCAATAGTAGAGATCCAAAGCTACTGAATGCTAGAGTTTTCATCGGTGGCCTTCCATCAGAAGTGATCACTAAACCAGAGGTAGAGGAGAGATTTGGTCAGTACGGCCGCGTGTTGGGTGAGTAGTGTGCAATGCGCACATGCTATGTACATTAGGCTTGTGCATGTACTAGACGAAATAAGTGTTTGTCTCAACAGTAATCACTAGTGATGTCTCAATGATCGATTGTAATCAAAAGTCAGTCGTTTGCAGCAACTGACTAAAGCCTGGCGCACATTGCCGAACATTTCCCCGAACAAATGTTCGTCCGAACAAATGTTTTTGTCTGGCAATGTGCGGGTGAACAATTGCTGAGCGCACATTGCCGAACATTTTTGTACGCACGCACAGCGTAAATTATTTCGTTGCAGACAATCACAGCCATTATCATGTGAAAACTGTGATGATGTGATAGTCACATGATTGATCAATATAATTAGTACCGCGATTGGTATAGTTAACTTTAAAAGAGCTGATGAAATTTCAGCCACGGCCTTCTATCGCTCACTTACTCCCGCGAAAGGCAACTAGCCGCAATATGCATCCATCTGCATTTTCAGGGAACACAGATTTCAAAACAGATCGGCGCAAAAGTGTACATTGAGACTAGCGCCCGCATATCGGAGGCATCGGTGAAGGAGGCGTTTGACGTGGCTGTTCTAGCGGCGATAGGGAAACTGTCGGACAGGAGCAGTGTCATACAGAGACAACGCGACTTGGTGAAGCGGGTTTATATGAGCAAACTAGACGTTAGAGGCGATCTACGAGACAAAGCGATGAGCTGTGATATAATGTAAATCATCTACCTACCCACCTGTCTATATATATTTAAGAGCTTATATAAGAGTATTATAAGCTCTTGATATTTATATATATATATGGTTACCATACTGTTGCGTTGTGCATTTGTATGGCAACTTTCCAGTCGAATTCCGCAGTCAATTGATCCTTGTTGACAAGGTATCGACTTGTGTGTGGGTGTTAGAGTGCATATAATATAAAATACCTCGGTTAATTAAAATTTCTGTGATGATACTCATTACTATTCGATTAGTTGTAAGAAATGTCTATAATAGAGTTGTCGTACGACATGTGAGTCATAATGTTTGTAATGTAATTCTGCAGACACCACGCAGCGACGTACTAATTCGCCTTCGTTATATAGTTGTATCTTTATGTATATATACGATCGTAATAATATTATCAATATATTTGCTTAGTATGTATCAAGAGCTTATAATAGCTCTCTATTATGAGCTCTTGGTATGTATACATCTATTTACCGTATATCGGAACGAAATGCTTCATTGATGTTGTAACACACTGCATTGACTAGCAATGATGAATATCTTTCCTAAATGGTGTGTTATTCAGTTAAAAATACTACATGTCATTATGATTCCACTTCATAAATAATGGTGATTTTCTAATACATATACGAAAAAATACATACTGTTCTCTGACGGATTTTTCTCATTGCAAACATCGTTTTACGGCATTGGTGTTTAACAAACGATATGTATCAGATAACTTAATCGTTTAATTTTATTTAATTTTATAGTGAAATGTTGTACATATAGGGGCTAATCACCATCATTATTAATATTGTAACATAATAAAATGTTAATACGAAATTATGCATCGGGTATACTGTTTAAATTTATGTATGTGTTATTCAAATCGTCTCATATCAGAAACAAATCACACACAACTGATGCTTATTTGCGCCAACTCTGCTGTGGACATCGATGGGAAATGGTGCCTTTGACATTTGCACTGACTGGACGCTATCATTTTATCAGTGGTGAATAAAGTCACAATTGTTGTTATTCACTCCCGATTATACCGATGGATCGATGATGCTGTTGTAACGTTGGCATTTCTTCGATCTGCTGCTGATGCGTGACATTGTGGTAATATCGTAGATAGTGAACGCGCATATCACACACATGATTACACGTATATAATCATTCTCCAGTCATTTGCTCGCTTTTCATATAACATGACGAATTCCTGCGCAATACTTTTCATTGCCAGTTCATATAGCAGCCTACTGTATAGCTCCAAGAAACGGTATTGCTAGGGTTAGAACTTAGTCACACAACCTGGTCGGGTTACCTACTGTATAGTTCTAGAGCACAAACTGTTGTACGTTGTTGCTGCCGCAGCGCCAAACTGAACAGATTACATATAATGGCATCTATAATTATTATTATAAGAGAAAAGAGGCCGGTTTTCTGACGCGGTAATCTTCGCCGCGGTGAGCACCAAGCCCACGCCACCGATCTCAGTGTATAGCCTGTGTGTCGAACACCAACATAGGCTTATCCATATTTGTTAAATCCACCTATATTTGTAGATATAAATTAATGACGATAAATAGGCCTTAATAGGGGCGATAACTTTAGCAATGGGGTAATGTCAGAAAAGTAGAAGAGCCGAATTCCCGCGAATGTAGCCATCTAGCGGACAAAAGCTAAAACTTTGTTAATACCAGGTTAAACCATAAGTTAAACTATGCCAAATTTATACCTTTTTTTATATTTTGCACTCAGTTGTCAGTTGAGTCTCAAACTCAGCACAACACACACTTTTAGTGGTTCATTTTCGTTAATTTGTGTTTTTAAAATTGTTATTTGTCTGGGTATACATTCGGATATAATGTATAACATGGTATAAAGAATTAAGTTTGTTAAAATCAGGTGCTATTCGTCTTTTTCATCATGTCATCTATGGTGACTTCACTGCTACAGAACTCTGCCAAATTGACCAACTAATTTGGTTAAAATGAGGTGATATCCATACGTTTGGAGAAAAATTTACTTTTTAAAATCTGCTCTTTATTTTACTATGAAAGTGACCCTGAACTGATACCGTGCTATATTGACGGGTTTAGTTTATTGACCTATGTATTCGGTTTAGTTTTCATGTATTATTTTGATGTAAAGCGAATCCCAATGATAAGAGACACACGTGACAGATGTCACCAATTGTGTATTTAAAAGGCGAGACGAGGCTTGCAAAGCCAGAGAGGCATCTTCATAATAACTTAGGTTTTAATGATTTTTTGAGTTCGTCTTTAATAATAAACTCCACTCTCACGCCGTCTATATATAGCTACATGAGCCATGCTCCTATAATGGCACCCGTGCGATTCTTTTGTTAGTCGAATACATTGTGCGCCAACGATTTCAGAAACCGGTGCGTCTATAGTAACACGATTACAAACTGATCACTTATTATAATTGGAAAATTATCCTGTATGGGATGCGCGTACCTCATATATATATGTATATATGTGTATATATATATACGCACGCACAGACGCATGCACGCACGCACACACACACACACACACACACACACACACACACACACACACACACACACACACACACACACACACACACACACACACACACACACTTTCATGGGCAGGGGCCTACCAACATAACCATCTGGCGCTGAAGTCTTGGCGCACTCTTAAAAACTCCAGATGGGAGCCCACTTAGGCTGTAAGAGGTTCATCAAGGTCGCTTGCATTTCACTCAGTGCATCATTGGGGGGTCGTCCAAATCAGGAGATTCTGCTGGCTGTTCTCCCGAAAATCCTCGATTGGACAGTCACCCGCTCCAGTGGCATTTCTCCCTGTTCCGGCACTCATCCCCCAACCTCCCCCCCCCCACTCCCCCCCCCCACATCACCCACCACGTCACCATGATTTGATTTGTAAGTATAAGAGAAGCCAATCTTTGATTGTTGGTTTCAGTAGACAAAGTGTTTTCGAACGTTTTTTACGATAGCTATAGATCTAGAATATGTTGTTGAGAGTTTGGGCCATCTTCCCTAATAATACTTATAGCATGGAACTCTTCAAGATGGAAAGGCAAGCTCAGAGGCTCGTTGTCAGAAACACAATGAGTTAACATTAGTCTTAACATTAAACTCCACATCGTAACCTTTTGACAGAACCACATACAACACGTTCTCACAGCAATCACGCAAAATCCTCGACAGGAAATACTCCTCTTAACATTCACAGAAGAGCCCCCCAGACCCATTCTCAGTACACTTTACTAATGAAGTTGACAAACTAACACATTTCACACATAACGAATTACAATTATAAGGTGATATTTATTTTATAATAATGAATAAAAATGTGTGTTTTTCTTGAAAACATCAAAACACTACCTCAATTACCTACGCGATCACATCGAAAAACAAACAAAGCATTTTTACAAAATGGCGTATGGCATTTGTTCTCCTTTGTTTTAAACTGTTTCCCCGCACACCGCGCTTGCCACGGCTCTCCCGCGTGCCTCGATGCTCTGACATCACGTGTACCCGCAGAATTGTCTTGTTGCAGACTAAATTCATGAGACCGTGTCGTTTTTCATCAAACATATTATGTTATATGTGTTTAGGCCATCATGATATGGCATAATTGCTTCTGTGATGAACAATAACATTGTGCATGAATTTGAATTTTGGGATCGATTCTCATCCAAATCAGCAGCAATGTAATGAAGTTCCTGTTATGCGTAAGTTCTGAATAGCTGGCGATGTGTTTCTGTCAACGGCTCCCTGCTCGTTACATTAACATTAGTCTTAAGTGTTATCCTTTAGCCATTAACATTCCAGCCACTCTAACTTTCCGATGTTTTCTCCGACCACCAAGGCCCCCCCACCAGATCTGTCGCTAATGTCCTAAAGAAAAGGCACGAGTTATAGAGACAAGGTCTGGATTACAATAAGCGCAATGGTCAAGGATATGGCAATAGAGGGCTATTGGATCTCCCTAAATCTCCATCCGTCCTGCACTCACCCGGACCTGTGTTTTATATAGTTTAATCATTTTAACGAGAGTGAAATTCGCGGAGTGCCTAACTGATACAAACCAGTGTTTTCCGATAACAATTCCGAACAATACGCACGAGTATTTGGCACACCATGTTTCGCCGCGGAACTTGTCACTCGGTGGCTGATTGTTGTCTCGCGTTTGGTACAGGGACATGACGAGGTGGTCCGCCGCCTCTCCACCGCATGAGCAGGCGCACATGAGGCCATCGCACTACCCTTTCCGCCGCCCCAGGACCTCCCACGCCCAGGAGCCACGTTTGACAGAGAGGCCAGCCGAGGTGGGAGCGCCGAGGAGCACACTTCAGAACAAGCACGAGCGCCACGGACCGGTGGAGTCGAAAAACCTTCGCACGCGATACTCTCTTACGCGTTCGCAGCGCGTTACCTACTCCTGCGCGTGGGCTGGCGTATAATTACAGAGCACGTTCCCGGCACAGTCATTGAACACCTGATCGCCCTCTCGCTTTATGTCTAGCTAACATCCAGTCCAAGCGTTGGCCGACCTTCGCCCCCCACACGGGCCTTCACTCACCACCCCCCCCCCGGCCCACCTTACCACCCCACCTTCCCGCCGCCCCGCCACTCACCCACCGCTCCCCCGCCCCACTACCACCCCGACTCGTGGGCGCGCGAGGATCGGTAGATTCGAGAGCGGAATTCAGTTTGTCGTTATCTGGCCACTTCGTTAACTCTGATATTCGTATTATATATGTCACTAATTATAGAAGAAAGGTCGGAAAAAAGTTAAGAAAATATTGGTGTTTCGCATGATTTTGACTGATACTATTACTCTTATATGTACTGACTTGCCTATAGACCTGTTTGGTTCTGTATTCACTATTGATAGTTTATTAGCTCTCTGACATAGTCGATGCAGCTTTAGAATCGCATTGAGCGTGTGTCCGTCCGTCTGTCGCCGACCTGTCAAAGTTGGGCGCATCCCACCCTACACCCCACCCTCTAAACGGTCGACCGTACGGATCTCGAAAGTTGGCGTCAGGGGGGTCACATCACGAAACAGAGTTGAGGATGCTCGACAGCTGCCGGTGTCCAAAAGGGTCCAAAGGTCAAAGGTCAACATCCCGTCCTACTTAAGCCGTTATAGGAGGGAAATGCAGAATTGCGGCACAGAATCGGCTCACCTCAGGGCTCGTGATAGTTGCGGTGTATAGCATCATGGTAGGAAAAGCAGTCACTTCGCAATGCGAATCACACTGGTCAGGCAATGGGCAAGGGCAGATTTTAGGACATTTTCTGCAGGCTGCGCTCTGGACGGCATCAGCCGATTGAAAAACTTTTTTTTATTCCAGCCGGTGAACCCTGACCATTTTTCATGGCTTTATTGACAAACAGGACCATGGAAATGTATCTTTCCGCTGACTATCGCGAAGAGTAAGTGCTCGGGTAATCCCACCCTTTTGACCCTCAGAGGAGGGTTAAACATTGATTTGTTGACTGTTCTAACAAAGGACGAACTGTTTTGCTAATTATGAGAGTCCAACCTGTGTGAATGTGAGGCGACAGTTGCACAGTTTAATTGCTTACGGCAAATGTTTGTGTGAGACAAAGGTTTACAGGCTCCTTAAATCATATTATTTTTCCTAAAGCAGGCTCTGGTCTATTAGCACCCTGAAGGCCTGAATCAGTGAATGCTGACCGTGGATAGGCGAAAAACACGGGGGCAAGCTCGTCCGTGCTGGCACTCTTCTAATCATAATTTGTTTGCCTGCCCTAACCTGCAATGCAGCATGTGTTTGACTCACAGCGTCTGAGCGAAATGTAATCGCCTGCCTGAAATATACTTACTTGGATTTTAGCCTGTAATTATTTAGCAACTTCCCAGGAGCAGCTAGTTAGGGTATCTCTCAATGAAGGCGCGAGTGCCGATTCTTGATTGTATTGACTACACTTAGCACAGCGGCAATCTCGCCGGGGAACTATAGGCCTAGTTTAAATAAATATGATTTTACTCTCTTATGTAATTTTGTTTAAATGAATAAATACATAACTAAGTCGCATATAATATATATTCCTTTTCATCTTGAGAATCTTAACATATATCATGTAGTCTATGGCCGCTGGCGTATCCCATTTACCAGTGTATGCGACACATAAGCTGTTACCATCACGACAATACTTATGTGAACTTATACTACTTCATTATTCCTCTATGGCGCTGTTACACCTCGAGGGCATAGAATTGAAGTATTATTGAGGGGCAGTACAAAGCATTATCGCTGGTTGTTTTTTTTTAATTTATATAATTAGAGAGAGAGGAGAGAG
>NW_014577542.1:7145-25802 GCF_000485595.1 Priapulus caudatus | reverse complement strand
TATATATACACGAGAAGATATATATAGCTGCACCCGCTGAGTAAATTATGAGCACGTTTAGTGAATAGACTGCGCTGTGAAAACTAGACACTGCTATTGACTCAATGGGCCCAGTGCGACACGCAGAGGCGTACGCTCATCACAGATCGCCCGTCCTAAAAAAATTTCCCCGAGCGTGTGACGCGTGGTTGCAGAGCGTGGCCAATTGGGCCCAGCCGGGCCCAGCGCCGATACTACGATCTAACATAGCTTCATACTCCGACCTAGATTGCGTCTTTACCCGCGATCTCATTGCCGCCTCAAGCAAGCATTTCCACCTACGGCTCAACACCACGCCCGGCATCAACGCTTGCCACTGTCGCGACTGCGTCATTATTTGCGACAATCAGATCGTGTTGCGTTCGAACAGACGCTTGCACTGTGCGCCTTAAGCACCGCCTACACGCGCGCCTCAAGCTGCGGCGCGCAATCGCAACGCGCCGAGGCTGCGCTGCAAACGAATCATAAAAACTACCGCGCCGCGTTCGTGATACAGTCATGCATTACCATTCTGCCGTGCTGTCAAATAACATCAAGATAATTATTAAGATAACATTACAACTTAAATCAAGAGTTATTTAACATCAAGATATTAACATCCAAGATTATTTTTCTACGGACGACAACTAATGCCGCAAAAGAAACGGGGAGAGGCCGTCGTGGAAGGGGGGAAAAGGCACACGAGCAAAGACCCAAAAGGTGGGCAGTAGTCCGTTCATCTCCATCAGCATCAAGGTGTAGCCCCTGGAATCAGAGGCCTGAGCAGCCCTCAAGGAATCCCTGCCTCATGCACGCTGGCCCCAATGAGAAGTTGACGTAAGACACCGAACGCTGGCGAGTGTACACCGGCCACAAGACCAGTGTCAGCCAGAAAGGCGCAAGAAGATAAGTTATCCAGTTCCTGATCAGAGGAAGAAGGAGCAGAGCAGGTGGATTGGCTGGCAGAAAACACTGTCTTCTACAACCAGAAGCTGAAGCCTACAAGAGACAATGACGGAAGAAGAATTCTCTGTGAGTAGAGAAGGCAGCCGAGATGGGAAAGACTGTAGCCGAGCTCAGACTCTGGTACACAGCCTCCGAACCGCTTTGACGTGCTGAAGAAAGAAGAGAATCTGGCCAAGGAAGAGGTGGAGATGACAGCAGAGGGACGAGTGGGTCCTACAACGCATTTCGCAAGTTCCTCTGAAGTTATACTGGAGTGAGGATGAGTTACACCCGATGCTAGATGCCTTTAATGGTGATTGCCACGTTTCAGTCCTTGTTCAAGTGCTTTTGCCTGTATCGGGCTGTCCTGCTTCTGGATTCTCGCCGGCAATCTGACAAGCAGTGTCGTCGAACATCATTCTCGGAGGATGTCCTCACGAAGTGAAGAAGGATGCTTGACACTCCATGCGGAGCCTCAGCCGTGAGCGATCACTAGTGACCATAGAGAAGTCGTCTTCTACCGAAAGCCACGGACGCATCCCAGCAAGAGTCTTGGTTGTCTTCTATTTCTCTTCCTCGTCTCCTGCACTCATCTGATGATGGCGTTGGCAATCAAGTACGTTCGAGTTCCTTCCTACGAGAAACATGGCATTGAGTAGTGTTAGCCTATCCCATGAGTGGAGCACTGAACTCGGTGGGCTGAAAGCCAGGGTAGCACCCCAAAATTAAAAACGTATGAAAACGTATTGCAGTCTGTGCTGAGAAACAGGCGACAATTTTCAGACGCCGACCTCGAACGCTTGCGATACACCATTCAGTTCGATACTATCATGCTTCGAGTACGTGGGTACTAACGCCCTTCCACGGTCTGCTAATACGCCCCGCACTGGCGTCTGTAGTTTCCGCCACGCGGCGCCGCGAACGTGCACGATTATTTTGAAACATCGTACAAAGTTTGGCCCAAAGTCTAAGATAAAGAGAGAGAGAGAGAGAGAGTAGTAAATTGAGACGGGGACAGGAAAACGGTGATACGGTGTGTATGCGAGCGGGAAACGGGGTAGAATTAGGTCGTGCGAGATGGTGTGCAAGGGGATGGGAGGTGGAAGGCAGGGGGAGGGAGGTCGAAGGCAGGGGGAGGGATATGGGATGTAAGGGTGTGGAAGTGAGAGGCAAGGGGAGTAAAGTGGGAGGCAGGGGGAGGGAGGTGAGAGGCAGGAGGTAGGTAGGTGGGACACAGTGGGGAGGGAGGTGGGATAAAAGGACTCCCCGCCCCCTCTAATTAAACTTGGAGATCCATGCTCATATGTTGAAATATGAATGTCAATGTCAATGTCATTCATTAACTTGTATTTGAATTGTTGTTCTTGTTCTTGTAATTAGCCCATAGAGATTAGGTGAGTGCGAAAGTGTAGCTGATATATTTGTTCGAATTGGCTACGAAAGTCAAACAAGAAGACTTATGTATAAGACGTCTTGCTATGCACAAATGAATTTATCAGCAGAACACCAGACACCAGATGAGCCCTGTCGCACTGCGGCACTTGTTCCTTTTATATGTAACATTATGTTTACATTTGCAATCCAGAGAAGCAGTGTGTTATCAGTTTTTTACACATTTATTTCAGTATAGAAAACCTTGTTTTTTTTGCAAGACACATTGTTTATATGTGTCGTTACATACATATATATATGTACATTATTTTTGCATGTATTGCACGGTGTTTGTTTGTTATCATTGTCCAGCCTGCATCGATGTTTGTTTGTTATCATTGTCCAGCCTGCATCGATGTCTGTGTTGCTTACTCTGGTCTCACGGCTATAAACATCTCTGCATGGGCCGTTGCAAATGACGTGCTTTTTGTTTTTGTGTTCCGTACATCAGTGCCTATTATAGAGACGACTCGTTCCGTGACCGAGAAATGTTCCGCGAGCGAGATCGAGAGAGGGAGGAGCCATACGGGCGCAATCGCAGACCTCCCCCCGCCGAACCTTACCACGATCGGAGAGGAAACGGCAGAGAGGAACCATACAGGTGGGGCAGCAGCAGCCGATATGATACTAGGCTACTAGATACTAGGCTCGGTACTCTGTAAAATCAAGTTATGAGTTATGTAAAGTCCAAGGGTACATACTATTTGTTGTGTAGTGTACCACCAAACATTGTATTAAATCTAAGGCTTGATTTCTTTGAATGCATGTGATGGCTAGTTAGATATGTCATTTTTTCGCTTATTTTCACTTCTGTTGTTACGAGTTTTCATTTTTTTACAACTGTGCCATGCCATTTCGCGCCTGCAGTGCATTTGCTGCACTCGACCTGACAATTGCGGGTTTTCGGCACCCGTTGATACCCCCCTCGTTTTATTTGCGATGTTTAAAGAGACTGAGGCTATTGATTTTGGGATAGCAGGCGAGAGCCGTACCCGGAGAGGGAGCGAGAGAGGGAGCGGGAGCGGGAACCCTACCATGAGCCATACCCGAGGGAGCGACCTACTCCTCCGCCGCCGCCGCCGCCGCCGCCACCGTCGAATCCCATCGAGTGTGAAATCGTTGTCATGTCTAGAACTATCAGGTGAGTGAGTAGCTGTACTAGCAACGAGTCACATCTAGATGTTTAGAACTATCAGGTAGGTAGCAACTACTACTGTACTAGCAACGAGTCACATCTATGTTTTGTGCAGTGGGATTCCAGTCCCATTGAGTGCGAAATTTATGGGGATTTTTAATAAAATAATGCGTTTTTATATGTATTTACGACGATTTACGTATAGAAACTATATGTTATTTTTACTGATTTCTCCGTATCTTTCCTTGAAGTTTTCATCGCCTTTCAATGCCTTTCGGTAGGTTTTCTGCGTGATTATTATTTTGCGCAGGCACTTATTTTGGAAATCCTCCAACATTTTTACTTCTTCCTTAGTTAAGATAGTCCATGTTTCACTGTTATTTAGGAAGGAAGGGAAAACTGTGAATTCGTATAATTTCACTCTTGCTTCTATAGTATGATTTCCATAATTTTGCTCTTCTGCCCATGATAATATTTCCCTCATCATGAACCTACATTTTTCAGTTCGGACTCTTATCATATCGTTATAACCTCCTATGTCATTAATTAAATCCCCTAGGTATGAATATTTGGTGCATTTTTTGATTACTTGGTTGCCTATAAATATATCCTTCTCTATCCTTTCTTTGTTTGGGAATTTTATAACCATTGTATTTGTTTTGTTTATATTAAATTCTAATCTTTTTGATTCAGCTAATCTGGAGATTGACTGAGCGATTTTTGTTACTGTTTTATAATCTCCAATTCCTAGAATATCGTCAATATATAATCATTAATTGTCATCTTCTAAAACTACAGACCATTCGCTGACCGCTGTGGTGATGTGCGCCGGGCCTTGAATTTGGCGCACGTCTCCACTGCGGACAGCACTTTATACTTGAACATCCTCGCTGTCGCGTGCGCATATCTCGCGGAACTGCGCGTCTCATCCGCGCGCAGCGCTTAGGATCAACAGCAAAGCTGTGCCACGCAATCTTGTATCATGTCTCTGGATATCCCAATGGCTACAGCACAGGATTACGGCTCAAAAGTCATTGGATCGAATCCCATCAGATTTTTTATTATTTACCTGTTTTCTGTATTTTCTATCTTTATCCATTTAACTATTTCTTTCTAATTAAGGCAAATATTTACATAATTTATTTACAACAATTTCATAACAACAAATAATTTTTACAACAATAAATTTTTTTTTTTTAATAGGGTTAGGTTTAGGGTCACATATCCTATGCACCATAAAACAGGAGTTTCAGGCACGCGATTTGTATTGATCAACCAATGGGATTTGGGAGGTATGCAGAATGCAGAAGGTTGCTTAAATGATGTGTACGCAACTGCATATCTGCATATCTGCGCCTAACAAAGGTGTCACTACGCACGACTTAAATGTTACGTTTATAACCGTAGCAACAGACCTCAGGTGAGCCCAGGCGCTCTGCGGCTCTTGTTTTGTTACTTCACAGCTTGGAGACATTAAATCTAATCTACATCAAACATAAGCAAGCATAATACTGTTATATAGCTTTTAGAATATTGTATTATATGCAGGGGTAGAATTGTACTTTTGAACACGGGAGTCCAACGGACTCCCTGCCCTCAAAAAGAGGGAGTCTGCGGCAAAATGAGGGAGTCCGCAGTCTGAAGTTCAAAACTAAAGATATTAACAACTAGAGGCACTACGGAGTGCATACCTCCGCCAACTAAAGTAACACTATAGTAGAACATTATCTATATTATGACACTACTGATAATATTAATGGACCTACCAATCCAGCCTTACACTTATCTATGAGTGACTTAGCTAGGCAGAGTGCACTGACTGAGTGCATATGTGTTAGGAGCTGTCTCGCTGCGCTGGCTGGCTGGCTGGCTAATATCGATCGCGCGAACACACGAACACTAGACTGGTATCCGGTCCCACCTCTCGGCTTAGTTACTCGATGAGGGAATCGAGATGGGAGCGAGTACCAGTCTAACGCGAACACACGAGAGTGAAAACATAACCTCCTCCAACTCCGTTGGGCGGAGGTCATAACGCATGTGCTTATTTTGAAGATTCATGCGGTTGGACGTCTGCCAAATTTTCTTTGGACATTTGCTGAAAAAATACGGTAATTTTGCCTGGGAATAATAAGGAGGCCGTTCTCTGGAATGCACTAGGTAGTATAGCAGAATTTTCAGGGAGTCACACGGGCTCCTGCATATGTCAAATCAGGGAGTCCGACAGTAAATCGGGGAGTATTTGACTCCGGACTCGCATTAATTTCGCACCCTGATATGATATATTTCAATATCTGGTAGCCGCGATCAATAACATTCAACCGATTATCTTCGATCATCGATCGGTTGGGTGCAACCGATGATCGATGATGAAATTCCAACCGATTCCAAATCCCATCACTAGTAATCACAGGAAATACAATCAGGAAGGTCGTAGAATTTGCCAGGTTATTTGTGTTAATTTTGCTCTCGACGCATTGATGGTTTACCTTTGAATTTGAGCCGAGGGAAGGATAAATTTATACAGGTGAGTAACGTGTCGAGTTCAGCCGAACTAGTAACGCATACCATTTCGTTGAAGGGTTATCACAGTGAAATATCGTATTAGTTTATAGGAGATTATCTTAAAGAGACAGACAAACATTGTTTCAGATATATATACCATATATGTAAAAACAGATGTAACCAGTTAAGATTTGTAGGGTGTACTATATAACTGTTACATACAACTCATATTTAGTGTAATGCATAAACTAATAGTAAAACCTGAAGTACTGTGATCCTGTGTAACAATAGTGTCTGGTAGAAAGAATGTGAATATAGAGGTAGATTATGCAACATGAGCCATCACCGCATGTGGAAACACATTGTGTTACCAAGAATAACCGGGCCATTTTGAACATGAGGTGTTTTACGTATTCGTTATCGGTATTGAACAGTGAAAATCAAATTAAAAATAATAGAAGCATGATTTTATAAAAAATAATACTGATAGCTGAGGTAGTATTATCCTGTAAAAACCATTGCAGTTTTAATCATAATTCATTCATACTTCTGAAATCAACCTTCTTCTGTGTATGGTAAAATAAGTAATGTGAGACGATTTTTTCTTGTGGATGAAGTGGTAACAGTACAGTAGAGTTAATGGCAGTTGGCCCAACTGTTGTTTTATTCTATAGTCTGAATTAGGGTATACTTTATTGGGTATTTATATATTTTAGTGGGTCCCGGGGCATCAGCCTGTGTGCCTCTGTATGTGGGAAATTCAGTAGAATGTACTGGTCTACTAACATTAAAAAAAGCAATGTAAATCCATGGCACTCTGATTATGTGTGACACTCAAAACAGCAATTTCTCTTTGAATCTTTGGCAGGCATATCCATCCATCGGAAGTTTGGCTTTGTCCAGTTTGAGAACGAGACAGACGGACGTGCGGCGTGCACTGGAGAGAATTTAACCTTCTGGCACGGGGTGAAACTTGGTACGTATGGCCATGTTGTCAATTGTGTTTTTATACGCATAGGTCTGCGTCCGTGGACGTGGCACAGTCTCAATGTCGCGGACGTAAGCGAAGTCGGTATACAGTGAAAACTGTATATATCAGTCACTTGAAGAAAATTCCAAAAGTGTCTTTTGTAGATGGCGTCCATTCTATATAGTATAGAGGTAATTTCATTGCATAACTGCCATTCGAAAAAAATATGCCGAAGGTGTTATTTATACTAGGTGCCCATTCTATAAAGGTGGTTTCACTGCATAACTGCCACTCAAGGGAAATGCAAATTGTATCCTTTATAGACAGGTGTCCGCTCTACAGAGGTGTCCTTTATAGACAGGTGTCCGCTCTACAGAGGTGTATGCGAAGATGGGGTTAACTATTTAGTTTTCATCGTATGTGGTTCAGTGTGTTGTGTTTTTTATAGACAGGTGGCCGCTTTACAGAGGTGAATGCGAAGATGGAGTTAACTATTTAGTTTTCATTGCACGCGGTTCGTCGTGTTGCATTTGAATTGTAAATGTCTTACTCCGCAGACGTTCATATGGCGGCTGACGGAATGAGAAGAGGCGGTGGAATGGATCGACGAAGTCCCGGGCTGGCGAGGTAAAAGCGGAGAGCAGAAACAATGGTCGTATTTGATTTACAAACTCGGGAGTGTGCTAGGCGGAAGAGAGGCAGTGCTACCGCTGGCGTTCACCACCTTTGCTATATGCGATGAATAAATAACAGTGGCGATTTGACTATACTATGTGGCGAATAAAATTGGCGAATGATTTAACTCCTCATAAAATTACGATTAAATAATGAAATCGTCGAATTGCAGTGTCGTGTCGTAAAATGTTTATGTACACCTTTTCCCATACCCATCACCTGTTTATGCCTTGCTTAGCACATACAATTAAGTGAACATTCATTAAAGTTTCATTGGGGCCTAAAAATAACTTTGGCGGCTGAAGTCTTGGCGCAACTTTAAAACATCCAGAGGGAGCCCTGTAGGCTGTAGAGGTCATCAAGGTCGCTTGCATCATCGGTGCATCATTGGGGGTCGTCCAATCAGGAGTTCTGCTGGCTGTTATCGGAAAATCCTGATTGGACAGACCGCTCCAGTGGCATTTCTCCTGTTCGGCACACTCCCATGTTGTGATTTGTAAGTAAAGAGAAGCCAATCTTGATGTGGTTTCAGTAGAAAGTGTTTTCACTTTTTACGAACTATAGATCTAGAATATTGTTGATGAGAGTTTGGGCATCTCCCTAATAATAGCTTATAGATGGAACTCTTCAAGATGGAAAGCAGCTAGGGGCTCGTTGTCAGAAACAAAATGAGTTAACATTAGTCTTAACATTAACTTCCACTCGTAAACCTTTGACAGAAACATCACAAAGTTACGAGAATGAAAAATCCTCGAAAATATCCTCTTAACATTACGAGAGCCCGGACCTTCTCGTAACTTTAATATGAAGTTAAAACTAACACATTTACACTACGAATTACAATTATAGTGATATAATATTTTATAATAATGATTAAAATGTGTTTTTCTTGAAAAACATCAAAATCATTAATTATCTACCGATCATAAAACAAAACAAAACATTTACAAATGGCGTATGGCATTTGTTCTCTTGTTTTAAATGTTTGCCACGCTTGCCACGGCTCTCGCGTCTCGTGTTACAGTGTAAGAATTTGTCTTGTGCAGAATAAATTCATGACCGTGTCGTTTTTCATCAACTATTATTTATATGTGTTTAGCCATCATGATATGCATAAATTGCTGTGATGAACAATAAATGTGTATGAATTTGAATTTTGTGATCGATTCTCATCCAATCAGCAGCCTTGTAATGAAGTTCCTGTTATCGTAAGTTTTCTAATAGCTGCGATGTGTTTCTGTCAACGCTCCTCTCGTTACATTAACATTAGTCGTAAGTGTTATCTTAGCATTAACATTAGCATTAACTTTACGATGTTTCTGACAACGGCCCCCAGATTCGTAATGTCTAAAGAAAAGGCACGAGTTATGATGACAAGGTCTGGATTACAATAAGGCAATGGTCAAGGATTGCAATAGAGGGATATTGATCTCCCTAATCTCCATCGTTGCTCTGTGTTTATATTAGTTTAATCATTTTAACGAGAGTGAAATTCGCGTGCTACTGATACAAACAGTGGTTTCCATAACAATTCCGAACAATACGCACGAGTAGTGCACACCATGTTTCCGCCGGACTTGTCACTCGGTGCTGTTGTTGTCTCGCGTTGGACAGGGACATGAGAGGTGGTCCGCCGCCTCCGCGCATGAGCAGGGACAGGTCGCCTCCTTTCCGCCGCCCAGGACCGCCGGAGCAGTTTGACAGAGAGCCACCGAGGTGGGAGCGCGAGGACAACTTCAGAAGAGACGAGCCACGGTGAGTCGACAAAACCTTCCACGCGAATTTCTTACCGCGTTCGGCCGTTTTCTACTCCTGCCGTGGGCTGGGCGTATCTTACAGAGCACGTCCGGAAGCATTGAATGATCGCTTGCTTGTAGTAATCCAGTCCAAGGTTGGGGTGGGGGTCGGTAGATAAGGGAATTCAGTTTGTCGTTATCTGCACTTGTTACTCTTATTCGTATATATATGTCACTAATTATAGAAAGAAAGGTCGAAAGTTAAAAAAATATTAGTTCGCATGATTTTTGACTGATATTATTTCTTATATGTATGTATGTATAGCTGTTTGGTTGTATTACTATTGATAGTTTATTAGCTCATCTGACATAGTCAGATGCAGCTTGTAGAATCGCATGAGCGTGTGTCCGTCCGTCTGTGCGACCGTCAAAGTTGGGCACAAATCTAAACGGCTCGACGTACGGATTCGAAAGTTGGGACGTAGGGGGGTAATCCGAAAACGAGTTGGGATGTCGAAGCTGGGTGTCAAAGGTCAAAGGTCAAGAGGTGTAAAAGAAGGGGGAACATTCCCTCCTTAACTTAAGGTATAGGGAGGAAATGCAGAATTGCGCCACAAATCTAATTGCTGCTATTGGTTACTACTTTACAAATGTTCCTAGAATTGTTCGACATTCAGCGCACATTGACGAACATTCGAAGAACAATGTTCGAGATATCAAACATTTCCGATCTTCAGAAACATTGTTCGGAACAAATGTTCGGCGACTTTCTTCACCGCACATTGCCGAACATTTCATGGAACATTGCTACGATAATGTTTTTGAGCAAAATGTTCGGCAAGGTGCGCCGGGCTTTAGCGTTTGATTATCCAAAAAAAGTTTTTTAAATTAAATTTGCAAACATTGATGAAATGACTCATTTTTTATTTTTGTGCGTTTTTAGCTCATCTGACGTAGTCAGATGCAGCTTGTAGAATCGCATGATTGTTCGTTCGTCCGTCCGTGCGTCAACAGTTGGCCACAAATCTTAACCGCTCGGCGTACGGTCACGATACTAGGGACGTCGGGGGGGGGGATCGTGCAAAGGATTCAGGATAACAAATTTGGGGTCAAGGGTCAAAGGTCAAGATGTGTAAACGGAGGGGGAATATTTCCCCCTTAACTTAAGGTATAGAAGGAAATACGGAATTGCGGCAGAAATCTTAACGGCTCAACCTAGATACTCTTAATATTCGGTGTATAGTGTGATGGGCAGAAAATCAATCACCAGTGCGAAATTGGAGGTCACAGGTCAAAGGGCAGTGGGGGGAAAGGTCAGATATCAGACATTTTCTGAGGACATGGGCTAACGGACAGAGTGGAAAACTTTTTTGCGCTGACCTACCATTTTTATCACTTTATTGAAAGGACCATGAAATGTGCTTTCCACTGACGTGCAAAGAGTAAGTGTCTGATAATCTTTTGACCTTCAAGAGGAGGGTTAAACATGGATTCCTGAACTGCTTCAATGATGTCACAGTGTTCTCATATAATTTATTCATGGCACATCAGGACCGTATCCAGAGGTTGGGCAGAGGGGGGTTACAAAATGGCGATGCGAAGCTTCGCCCCGAGCTTCTTTTTTTTTAACATGCTTAGATGCTATTTCCTGGCATCTAGTTCACTTCAATTGTTTGTTGAATTCATACAAAAGACAGTGTATATCACCATAACAATATTAACATCAATCAAATAAAATGAGATTTGTAACAAACTTGTCTCTGGTGTTGGGAATTATGACTAATTATCTCCGTGGTGTGATCCATCCAATCTAGATACTAGGATGATGACCTGTGACCAGCGAAAAAAATACACGGGAGCGGCGAGCGATTTCGCTCCCGTCAGCTTTCAAAGCGCTCTGGTAACAACAATTACGAGAGCGAAAATTTTGGAAGCTACGAGAAAAAATCGCTCCCGTGCCGCCAGCAGCGTTACGACCCGTTCCTCAACGTAGACAGCTAGGGTATCCAAAACATCTAGAGCTGCATGAACTCCCTCAACGCATGATTCGCCACACGAACAAAATGTCCCATTGAGTGCGAAATCGTTGTAGTGTCTAGAACTATCAGGTAGGTAGCAACTACTACTGTACTAGCAACGAGTCACATCTATGTTTTGTGCGGTGAGATTCGTGAAATGCATACTGACGTGCATAACTTCACAGTGCGTAGTAGGTTACTGTGCGATTATGATTTTTCGTGGATGTACAATTGCATGGTTGATGTGACAATGAGTAGAAACATTCTTGAATTGAAATTCATCAGTGTTTACTGCTACACTTGCATTTTTGTATTTTTGGTAGTATTTAATTTGATTTCTTAACACAAATAACTTAATAGTGTATGTATGTTCATTTATTATTTTTGTGAAACATTCTCCAATTCCTAGTATTGTACCGATTTTTGTGTGCAGAGAGTATGGAGAGTATATCGACAAGAGACTGAGGGAACTTGGACTCTCGACGGGCATTCTCTTTCTTGCCGAGGAGGCATCTCTCCAACAGGTAAGAAGAATTGTTCAAGCTAAATTGGTTACTAGTTTACCAATCTCATGCGATTGTCGTCTGCAGGTATTTAGTGTCAAGCTATGTTACATATATGGAGGAGGCCTGTTTCTCAAAGCTAGGTTTTACTATGTTCATGCCCGAGGGGAATTGGTGCTGTCACAGTATTGCACTTTTTTATTGAAAACAATGACCCCTTTAGAGGTATTTTGAGTGAGTTTATTTTGTACAGTTTTATGTCACGAGAAATAGTCACGAGTAGTGTGGTATGCTCACTTCACAAGGCATGGTTCGCACAGTCCTTGAAAAGTCCTTGAATTTGAGGGGAGTCCTTGAAAAGTCCTTGAATTTGAGGGGAGTCCTTGAAAAGTACTTGAATTTAGTAAATGTTGATTTTGTGCTTGAAAAGTCCTTGAATTTCGTGAAAATGTCCTTTAATTTCATAAAAATGTCTTTGAATTTTTAGAAAGAATCATTGCATGTAATAAAAATTGCGTTAAATGAGCTTAAAAAGCTATAGACACGATAGACAGTTAAATGATGATCACAAATTACAGTAGGTCAGTCAGTCATCAGTCAGTAAATCAAGGTATGTTGTAGAAGTGACAGTGTTTAGAAGGGTTTATTAATGTGATACAGGTAAGTTTTAGAGGTGACATGCAGTGATTAAGAATGGGGTTATTAAATTAATCCAGGTATGTTTTGTTCTGTGTATGAATTCCGATAAAATGTCTAATAAAATGTCCTTGAATTTTCGATAAAATGTCCTTGAAAAGTCCTTGAAAAAAATTACAGTTCTCCTGTATGAACCATGCAAGGGGTGGCTTTGTGTGAGTTGGCAAGGCTTCAGTGTCTTGTTGTTAGTCACAAATGCAAAAGTTATGTTCAGTGCTGGACCCGCTCTCTGTGTTTCCTTGTGTCTAGGCTTTGGACGATATCACTAGGAGACACTGCCTGTATGCCGTCGTCACGAATGTTCAGAATGAGGCGCATCGTTCCATGACGCTAAACATACTGCATGGAACGCCACAAGGTAAGTGTCCCTGCAGTGCTCTTAACTTATCAGGAAACGGTCGTGTCTCTCATGCGTTGTAATATGTTTGCTATAACAAGGACTGTGTATGCTCCCAACTTTGCAAGTACGTAACCGATAATTTTCGTGAGCAAAATGTCTTTTTTTATTAGAACAAGGATTCTTATTGCATACTGGTGAGAGGTGAGTCGTTACAGTCTTGTATCTAGAAAAAAATGATAGTTTATGTACGTGTATTGACTTTGTCATCTGAGATGCAAAGGTCGATCAGGGAATTGTGCATTACCCAATGCTTGGAAATTTTGCAAACAAACTCTCACACCACCATTATCCTCTAATTTGCTCTGAATAGGATTTACAAGTAAAATGTGGCATGCCCAGCTACAATAGTGTGAACGTTATGCGACGTGCTCTCCAAAAGCTGCTACTCCAAAGTAAATTTGTTGACAAGTAACTTGACACCTTTACTGACAAGTAATTGGTCTGTTCTGCACTATGGTTGCTCAGATGGCTATCATATGCCCAGCTAGCTCAGCTAGCATATCCCGAGCCATCGAAGAAAAACGCAGAGTTTGTGATAACCATTGCCCCATGCAGCCTTTAGTGAAGAATATAATGGCCATTTGGGTCACCATACTGCACACTCAATAAAAATGAAATATAATGTGGGAATGAAGATAAATGAGGGTGAAGTACAGAATGAAGTGGCACCTTCCCACACACTCGCAGTCTGTTGCAAATCAAGTTTGTACATCAGTTCGAAAAAATTGTCTAGCAGACCATCGTCTAAGATTTTTTAATTTGTTGACGCACATGTTCTTTTTGAACTGATTACTGTGGATGCTTGAAAACTGAGTGAACATCTTCAGAAATGCATTGACTACAGTCTTGCAAAAATCGCGAAACTCAATCACATGATTTTGTCGTATTTTTTCTGTAAGCACACTTTTCTGAAGGTATGCAGTTGCGGATAGACTGTCTGGAGTATGACTAGTAGTGACAAGTTTGATTCTCTACACAAATCTCTACAAAAAGCATGTTTTTGTGTGTTGCTTCTATACATGCTGTTGTATTTTAGCCTTCACAACAGGCCATATGTGTGAGCAGAATCATTGGGTAAAAGTCTTGAAATCGAGTAAACTTTATTACTGGTAAACATGCACGTAGCATTAGAACACGGCATATCGGGCAAAAATATCCCATATGAACCGACGGGAAATATGGAGTGTGGCGGCTCATGTAGTCACTAATCGATTAATAACAAATGTTAGTGACATCCTTTAAAAAATGAACAGAAAATGAGAAAATCACTTAAAAAATCATGCTAAAATTAACTGAACTACTTTAAAGCTGCACAATGTGCATCCAAACGCTAATTTCTCCAGTACTAACCTAGCAAATACTTCGTGTCATGCATAATCACACTACCTTATGCCAAAATAAACTAGTTCCTCCCATTTCACTGCGCGTTGTATTATAAAAGGTATTTGAAAATACCTCCAATATTGTTCAAATTCTCCGATGTTGTTGACAATTTCCCCAAGCAACCGTGCAGTGGTGCTGCGGTACAGCGGTACAGGTGTAGCAAAGCATAGCAAAGATAAAAACATGTGACGTCACCTAACCACTTCGAGGATAAATTGTTTGGCAAACAAGTCGGCGTTTGCGCCAGAATGCCAGTTTTCTCACCTCTTTCTTGTGGGTTTTAAGCAAACGTGCAGTGAAATGGGAGCAACTAGAGAGTATTTTGTCATAAGGTAGTGTGATTATGCATGCCACGAAGTATTTGCTAGTCTAGTACTGGAAAAATTTTGCGGCATAGTTTGGATGCGCATTGTGCGGCTTTAATGCAAATGTGGTATACAACCACTAAACATGACACGGTACACACCAAATTCAGTGGCAATGTGCGCGCTTGTCACTCTAAAAACACCCAGCGATCGCTACAGTCTCGCGTGCGCGCGCTGCAAGAAATGTGTGCTCAGCGCACCACAACTACAATTTTCAGGCTTTTTTCCCGACTATTTTATTGCGACTTCGACAGATGGCTTTTGCAAATATGTTAACCCTGATTCGATGAAATGATGGCATTTGTGACGTAGGCCTGGTCGCTAAACAAAGGCTGAAGCGCGAATGTTTGTACAACCCATTGTACCGGCTGGAATAAGAATACTTTTCACTTGCTGGTTGCATTTGTCAAGATGCATATGGCAACAGGCTGCGGTACTGAGTTGATACCGATTAATCAGTATGCAAATATGAAATGGCAGTTTTGTCGACGCGTTAACCCACACACGATCAACATAATCTCTTTGTAAAGGCTACTTGTGACGTTCTAGTAGTCACACAATGCAAACCATACGTGAAGGTTGTGGGGTCTCGTAATGACTGGTTGTTGTTGTTGACATTGACCATTTGTTGGCAATTTTGTCAAGTGTCACCTAACTAGGGGTGGCTTTATTTGTTGAGAACCCTTCCAGCTCTCACACGTACGCTTACACAGCGAATACCCCCTTCCCACAGAGTGACCAAGGGCAGGTAAATTCAAACAAAACTAAATAATTAGATTTTTATGCAAAAAAAAACATTCAAGCTAGTTACGTTGGTTGCTTTTAACGGTTCTCTCTGCGTCGAGATATCGTCGTCGTTCCGACCGAGCGGGTTTTCGCTTCGCGCGCACCCTGTGTCGTTCTGAGCTATTTTTTGCCTTGTTTTTCTAACGCAGAGCACCGCAACATGCCGCTGGAGGACGCGTTATCCCTCGTCGCACGTAACTTTGCCGAGTTCGGGAAAGAGCGGCGGGAGCGGCAGCAGCCGGCGGCGGCGGTGGCCGCGCGGCCCGCCGTGCCGCCCGTCGTGCCGCCCGTCGACAATAGTATTAACCACCTGCTGGGAATGCTCAGCGACAGTAAATACCTGTCGGTGGAGCAGCTTGGCCGGGTAATTGCGTATCTCGAAGACCGTCGTCTGCGGCAGGCGGAAATCGAGGGTCACCCTCTCGCTGCCAGCAACCACGCAGGTGAGCGGTTGTGACGGTTGTTCTCGTTGAGCGAGAGTGGTTAGCCAGCACGTTATTTCCGCTTGCTGTCACTTCCGCTAGTGTTTTACATTTGTGTTTACTAAGATCTCATTGGTTTTTATCGGTGAAATCGTATGTTCCGTCCATTATTTCAGATGTGCCGATACGGGGCACCGTATTTATGTGTTTCCCCGTCGACCTTTCTTAAATTAGTTGCACAGATTTATGTATTTTTTGTGTTATATGTATGAGTTATGCGAGCTTTTATATATTCAGCATCGGTGTCTGGTCACGGAAGCAGTGACGCTTCAACGATCTCTATGTTTCAGGCTCAGCAAGGAGTTTACCAGGAGCAGCATCAGCAGCAGCAGCTCCAGCGGCAGTAGTCGAGAACCCAAACGATCTGTTGAAACAACAGCAGGAACTGCAGGCGAAAATACTATCCGTGTTGAACAAGCCCGCAGCGAATCCGCCGATGTCGGGGGGCAACAAGGCTGCGCAGCCGCCGGCGCCATCTTATGGGAACTACGGAGGAGCACAGCCGCAGACGCCGACGTCGGTGGCCGGGATCAATCTGGACAACCCGAACATACAGAAGGCGATCGACAATCTGATCAACAGCGGGCCGAGGCTGCTGCAGAACCTGACGTCGGTGTCGTCACAGTCAGCAAGCACGCTGTCCGAGCAAGACGCGCCGACTTCGACGCAGCAGCCGGCTGTGCCGAACCCGGCGCCCTCTATCCACTCCGCGGTGGCTCCGCAGCAGCAGCAGCAGTGGCGCCCCTTGGTGCAGTGGCCGAAACAGCAGGCGCAGGTGGCCAGCCGACCCCCGCACGTACTGCAGCAGCAGCAGCAGCAGCACCACCAGCAGCAGCAGCATCAGCAGCAGCAGCATCAGCAGCAGCGCCACCACCAGCAGCAGCAGCAGATACAACAGCAGCAGATGCAGCAGCAACAGATGCAGCAGCAGCAGCAGCACAACGATGAGTTACAGCAGGGTGGCTTGGGTTTGCTAGGCGATGCACCCAATGCTTACATGTACTAGCGTAAAGCTGGCATCACGGCATCGGGAACGCCGGCTCTTTCACGCGGGCGAGTCAACCTTTCACCGTTGACTCCTACCTTTACTAACCCATCTTTTTTGGCGGGTTGCCCATTGTGGATACAAAATAAAAAAAACCATGTACTCAATAAAGTTGTCGCGTTCAGTTATCTATTTTGTATTAGTCGTACTGTTCATGTTGAATGCTTATTGTAAGGCTTTACCGTGTATTAAATGATGGCTGCTAGACGTGGCACGCATCAATCATTCCATGAGAGTAGGATGTTGCACTATCGCGGTATATACAGCAGTCCAATTTTCGTCACTGTGAGGAAGAAGACAGATAGAAACGTTCTGTCACGACATGGAAATGATGTTGAAGATGAAGTAGTAATAACAGTAGTTAGTTTCCAGTTCAACAGCTAGTGGAAGGGCACAACACGGCTGGCTTATATTTTATTACGTCTAGTTGTAGGGCGATACACTATTTGATGGCAGCAAGTGAGCTGTGGACTAAATTTGCTTACATGTGCAAATTACTAATGAATTGTACTGTAAGGGATTCGAGTTTAATTTGCACTGTGTCGCGCTCATTTTTTTTAGCCTTGGGCTATTTACAGTTGGACAGTTGGCAGGTGGCAGGATGTTGTATTGTCATGTATGTCAATTTTGTTCCATCTCAATACTTTACTGAATGCTAATAAAAGTCAGTCTTTGTGACTGTTAACTGTCACGTGTGATGTTTTGATATTTTATTCTACGAATTGTTATTCATATCGCTGAGTAATAAGATTATTACTATTATTATTATCACGAGTATTAAGAGTATGAACCAGAGTGACCACAAATTAAGTTTGCCGTGCATTCGTTTGTTTACCCATACGTCGATGTCATCAAGTTTCAACCATGGCTACTCTGAATGAGTGTGGTGTTGGCACATGACAACAAACAAAAGTGTGGCTCAACGAAGAAAAAACGCATGCTTCTCCAGAACTACAAAGGAGTAATACATTCCAGCAGGTGTGGGGGAATTGTGGATCATTACACACTTTTCACATTTTCAGCTTCAATCACAAGTATCTAAGTCTTTCCACGGCTCCTCAGCTAAGCATGCACCTGTGTTCGTGTGCGTGCGTGCTTGTGTGACTATTGTGTGTGTGTGTGTGGGGGGGGGGGGTTACCAATCTCTATGTAATGCTGCGATTGAAATAAATCTGAATAGGTTCATCTGATAGAATTAAGCCGAATGGATGTGTTGGAAGTGATTTTGAAACATCTTATATATACAATATAGTACACATTAGTTGACAATAAACAATAGTTTTACTAAAAGTAAACGACATTGTATTAATACTGTTGTTACACGCGCATAATTCCTATTCTTGATTTGCATAAAACAGCAGCCAACTTATGGGATATTTTAGCAATGACATAGGAAGATCAGCATGTTTACATGTGCGTTTAGGTCGATCACTGATAGCATATATTTAAGGTAATACAATTGACATGACACAAAAAATGCGAAGGGCACCTCATACCAATGATATCCCAGTTTTCATTAAAAAAAACTATAATTCTTTAGCCATAATATATTCGTAAATATTCA
>NW_014577542.1:1003-7120 GCF_000485595.1 Priapulus caudatus | reverse complement strand
GCAGATCGACAAATATTTGAATCGAACAGGCGGGGGACCGTAGGCTGCGGGGCGAAACGCGGACGTCCGCGTGGTCGTCACAAGTTCAGGAAGCCAACGCTGTCCGAGCTAAGAACGCGACCCGAACTGACGACGCAGCAGGCAGGCTGTGCCGAGAAACCACGGGGCCGACCCTACTATCCCACTCCGCGCGCCGTGGACTCGAGCGCAGCAGCAAGGCCAAGTGGACGCCCACTTGGTTGCCTGCAGGGGCCGAAACAGCAGGGGGCGCAGGGTAGGCCAGCCGACCTCGCCGAAAGATACTGCAGCGAGCGGCAGCAGCCAGACACGCACAGCAGACGAGCAGCTCAGCAAGCAGCAGCATCAGCAGCAGCGCACACCACCAGCAGCAGCAGGCAGAACAACAGCAGGCGATGCAAGCAGCAAAACAGATGCGCAGAAGCAGCAGCAGCACAAACGATGAGTATACGCAGGGTAGCTTGGTTTGCTAGCGATGCATACGCATGATAAACATTACTAGCGTAAAGCTGGCATTCACGGACAGCGGAACACGGCCGGCTCTTCACCGGCGGGCGAGGCGACCTTCACGTTGGACTCCCTACCTGTTACTAACCCATGCTTTTCTGTGGCGGATTGGCCCATTGCTGAGGTACAAAATAAAAAAAAACCATAGTACTCAATAAAGGTTTGCTCGCGGGTCTCAGTTTTCTTATTATATAGTGAGTTAGTCGTAACTGCTACATGCTGAATGGAGCTTATTGTAAGCTTTACGTGTATTTAAATGACTGGCGGCGTAGACGGGTGGACGGCACATCATCATTTCAATGAGAGATAGGATGGTGCACCACTATGCAGGGATATACAGCGTCCAATTTTCTGCTCACTGTGAGGGAGAGAAGACAGGATAGAAAACGTATTCTGTCGACCGACATGGAAAATGATGGTGGAAAGATGAGGAATAGTAATAACAAACAGTAGTATGTTTCCAGTTCAAACAGCTGTGTAGGAAAGGGCCACAACACGGCTAGGCTATTATTTTATATACGATCTAGTTGTAGAGAGCGATACACTAGTTTGATCGGCACAGACAAAAAGTGAGCTGGTGCGACTTAAAGTTGCGTAACAGTGTGCCAATTACTAAATGGGAAATTGTGCTGTAAAGGGAAGTCGAGTTTAATTTGCACTAGTGTCAAGACGCTCATTTAGTTGTTAAGCCTTGGGCATATTGACAGTATGGACAGTTGGGGGCAGGTGGCAGATGTTGATAACATTGTACTACATGATATGTCAATTTGGTTCCATCATCAATACTTTTAGGGGAAGGCTAATAAAGAGTCAGTCTTGCTGACTGATTACTGGGCACGTGTGATGTTGTTGATGTCTGAAATATTTTTTATTCGAACGAAGAATTGTTATTCATAATCGACGGAGTTATAGAGGATGAACTATTAATTATTATCACGGTATTAAGAGTATGACCAGCAGGGGACCGCCAATTTAAGTTGTGGCCGTGCATTGTTTGTTTACCCTTTACTGTCAGATCGATCATCAAGTTTCAAACCAATGAGGACTCTGAATGAAGTGTGGTGTTGTCCACATTGTGACAACAACAAAACGTGTGGCTCAAGAAGAAAAACGCATGACTTCTCGAAACTACAAAGGAGTAAAATACCATTCGACAGGTTGGAGGGGGATTGTAGGATCAT
This sequence comes from Priapulus caudatus, assembly GCF_000485595.1. NCBI lineage: Eukaryota > Metazoa > Priapulida > Priapulimorpha > Priapulimorphida > Priapulidae > Priapulus > Priapulus caudatus. The sequence continues at coordinate 5,414 of NW_014577542.1, read as the reverse complement.
TACACACTTGTATCACATTTTACAGCTTCAGATCACAAAAGGTTGATCTAAGTACTTTCACGGTCCTCAGCTAAAAGGCATGCACCTAGTGTTGCGAGTGCAGATTGCCGTGAGCTTGATGTTGGACTATTGATGTGTGGGTGGCGAGTGGGGGGGGGGATGAGGTTAAACCAATCTCTCAAGTAATGCTGCGAGTTGAAATTAAATCTGATTAAGGATTACTCTGATAGAAGTATTAAGACCGATGAACTGGTGTTGGAAGTGATTTTGAAAAATCTTAATACATTACAATATTAGTAACAGTACGTTGACAATAAACAATAGTTTTTACTAAAACGTAACGAACAATTTAATATAATACGGTATGTTCACAGCGCAGAATATTCCTATTTCTTGGATTTGCATAAACACAGCGCACGACCAACTTAAATGGAATGGTTTGAGCAATGACATTAGGAAGATCAGTCATGATTTACATGTGCGTTTAAAGGTCGATCAAGAGAGCATTATGTATGGTATAACATTGAGCATGACAAACAAAAAATGCAAGGGACTCATACCAATGAAATATCCCAGGTTTACATTAAAAAAACAATATAGTCTGTAGCAATAATATAGTCGGGTAAAAATATTCAATAAAAATTCTAAATTCAATACACAAACGGAATTACAGTTTATATAAAATATGCCACATAATAGCGTTATTGATTCTATGTTATTAATTATTATTAAGTGGCAGCCTTATGTTTACAATTCCTTATGCACAAAATAACTCAATGTACCTACTTAGTATCAGACCTTGTAAAAGAGGGCAAAATCATTGCAATAAAGAGCACAAACATGCAGCTCTTTTATTCATTTTTTGAAAACTTGCAACGTAAACTTTAATTTCCGGTTGAAACTAACTACCATAGTAGTACAACCTACTGAACACATCAACATGAGGTTAGAAATTAAATATTTCACGGCTCACTCAGTAAAAGATTGCACCTGTGTTCGTGCGTGTGTGCGTCAGCAGTAGTGGCGTGCGTAGTGTGTGTAGCATTTTATGTGGAATCTATGCGTGTGAAATGTTGTGGTGCATGCGTAGCGGGCAGGTATGGATAATATTTAATACGTATGTATAAATAAATTATCGGACACGTTTATTATTGCTACTATATGGTAATATCGATAACGACTTTGTCAGCGGGAATTAAGTTGGTTGACGATCGAGAGACGTAGGCTTAAGGGTTTATTGCTTGTCAGAATTATTCGTGGTGCTGTATGTCTGCTGTTGAGATGAATGGGCAGCTCTTAGCATCAGAGTGTCATGTAGAATGAAAAGGCCAAGGAGCAGTAAGATTACTGCTCATGGCCAAAAGGATATATTGAATTTTAAATTGCTAGATACTAACTGAACTGGCTATATTTGGATTAAAATACCAAAATGGAATTATAACAACAAATAGTAAAGATAATCAGATTTCGGGTCTAGGATGAAAGAATGTCGTTCCTTTAAGTGCAGATCCAGAATTACCTCTTATAAGCTTTGGGTTTGCCAATCATCTATGTAATGGCTGATGTGAAATAAATCTGAATAGTTCATTGGATAGGAATTAAGACGAATGGATGTAGTTTGGAAATGATTTGAAGCATCTTATAATTACAAATATGTACACATTAGTTTTGACAATAAACATGTGGTTTACTAAGAAAGATAAAACGAAGACAGGTTGTTTAATATGTGTTACACGAACGCATAATTCCTATTTTCATTATGCAACTCAACAAGCAGCCAATTTAGGAGATATTTTAGCATGGACATAGAGAAGAATTTTCAGAGCGTGTTACATGTGCGGTTAGGTCGAATCAACTGAGACATTATTTAAAGGGTATACAATTTGGACATGAAATACCAAAAATAAGCGAAGGGGCCACCTATACCAATGAATAATCCCAGTTTTTCATTACATTAAAAAAAACTATAATTCTTTAGCCATAATATATTCGTAAATATTCAATAAAATTATATTCATACACAAACGGAATCACGTTTATATAAAATGCCACACTAATAGCGTTTGTTCATGTTTTATTATTAATTAGTGAGCAGCCTATGGTTTACAATTCCTACTGCACAATACTCTGTACCTACTTGTATCAGCTTGTAAAATATGGCAAATCATTGCATAAGGAGCACAAACATTGCATAGTTTTTATTCATTTTTGAAACTTGCATAACTTTATTCCGTGAAACTACTCCAGTAGTCACCTACTGACACCCTCACATGGGTAGAAATTAACTTTTCCACGGCTCCTCAGCTAAGCATGCACCTGTGTTCGTGTGTGTGCGTGCGTGCGTGTTTGTGTGACTATATGTATGTGTCTATGCGTGTGTGTGTGTGTGTGTGCGTGCGTGCGTGCGTGCGTGCGTGTATGTATATTTACATACAGTATGTATAAATAAATTTCTACACGCTTATTATTGCTACTATATTTTACGTACACTTCGTCAGCGGGATTAAGTTGGTTACTCGATAGAGAACGTAGGTTATGGTTATTGCTTGTCAGAAATCGTGTGCTGTATGTCTGTGTGGTGAATGGCAGCTCTTGCATAGTGTCATGTAGATGAAGGCCAGGAGCAGTAAGATGCTGCTCATGGCCAAAAGATTATGATTTAATCGCTAGTACTACTGACTGTATATAGTAAAATACCAAATGAATTAATACAAAATAGTAAGTAATCAGATTTCTCTAGGTGAAAAGTATTTCTCTTCCTTTAAGTGAGATCCATAATTACCTCTTATAACTTTGGGTTTGCCAATCTCTATGTAATGCTGTGATTGAAATAAATCTGAATAGGTTCATCTGATAGAATTAAGCCGAATGGATGTGTTGGAAGTGATTTTGAAGCATCTTATACATACAATATAGTACACATTAGTTGACAATAAACAATGTTTTACTAAAAGTAAACGACATTGTATTAATACTGTTGTTACACGCGCATAATTCCTATTCTTGATTTGCATAAAACAGCAGCCAAATTATGGGATATTTTAGCAATGACATAGGAATATCAGCGTGTTTACATGTGCGTTTAGGTCGATCACTGATAGCATATATTTAAGGTAATACAATTGACATGATACAAAAAATGCGAAGGGCACCTCATACCAATGATATCCCAGTTCTCATAATGAAAAAACTATAATCTTTATGTCCATACTACTTTCCGTAAATATTCAATACAAATCTATTCCTACAACAAACGGATCCACGTTATATTAAAATGCCACTACTAATAGCAGTTTGTCATGTTTTATGACCTTAATTTAAGTGAGCAGCCTATGGTTTTATCAATTCCTACTGCCCAATACCTGTACCCTACTTTGTACCACCTTGTAAAAAAGGCAAATCATTGCATAACGAGCACAAACATTGCTATAGTTGTTATCATTTTTGCAGAAACCTTTGTCATACCCTTTTTATTGTTCTCGTGAAACCTACCTGCCAGTAGCACTACTTTGGACACTCTCACACATGGTAGATAATGTACCTTTTTCCCGGCCTCCTCAGCTAAGCAGCACCTGTGTCGTTGATGTGTGTCGCTGCGTGCCGTGTCTTGTGTGACTATATGATGTGGTGCTATGCGTGGTGTGGTTGCTTGTGTTGTGGGTTTGCGTGCGTGCGTGCCGTGCCGTGTCGTTGTAATTATAGTACATTACAGTATAAAATAAATTTTCTACAACGCTTATTATTGCACAATTAACGTACACTCGTCCAGCGGATTAAGTTTGGTTTACTCGATAGAGAATCGTAAGTTATGGTTTTAGTTACTGTCAGAAATATCGTGTGCTGTAATGTCTGTGTGGTGCAATGCAGCTCTTGCCCATAAGTGTCATGTATGATGAAATGGCCCCGAGCAGTTTAAGATTACTGGCTCATGGTCCATATAAAGATTTTTCCTTAACTGCTAGTAACTAACTACTGTATATTGTAAAATTTTACCAACTTGAATTAATACAAAATAAGAAAAATCTAGATTTTCTCTAGGTGAAAAGTTATTCTCTTCTTTTATTTTGTAGATCCATTAATTTACCTCTCATAACTTTGGGGTTTCTCCATCTCTATGTACTCTGTGATGAAATAAATTCTGAATAGGTCAATCTGATAGAATTATATCTAATGGATGTGTTTTGGAATGTGATCTTGAATAACATCTCTAATACATACAAATAGTACACCATTAAGCTGATCCACTCAAACAATTGTTTTCTCTAAATTAGGTAAACGACATTTGTAATAATACTCTGTTTTTACACTTCGCATATATTTCCTAATTCTTGAATTTGCATCTAAACCAGTCAGCCCAATAATATGGGATATCCCTAGCAATGCTCAATAGAACACATCCACTGGAAATACT
>NW_014577541.1:225102-225367 GCF_000485595.1 Priapulus caudatus | reverse complement strand
GATGCACGATGCACTATGCACTATGCACTATGCACTATGCAGAATGCACTATGCACCTGCAGAGTGCATAGTGCATAGTGCATACTGCATAGTGCATAGTGTATAGTGCATAGTGCATAGTGCATAGCGCATAGTGCACATTGCACAGTGCATAGTGCATAGTGCATAGTGCATGGTGCATCTATGCACTACAGTGTATGCAGCATAGTGCATAGGTGCATAGTGCATAGTGCATAATGCATAGTGCATAACTATGCACCATGCA
>NW_014577541.1:223141-223631 GCF_000485595.1 Priapulus caudatus | reverse complement strand
TAGTGCATAGTGCATAGCGCATAGTGCACAGTGCACAGTTCATAGTGCATAGTGCATAGTGCATGGTGCATAGTGCATACTGCATAGTGCATAGTGCATCGTGCATCGTGCATAGTGCATACACTGTAGTGCATAGTGCATAATGCATAATGCATAGTGCATAGTGCATACACTGGCACTATGCACTATGCACTATGCACTATGCACTATGCACTATGCACTAATAGTGCAAAGTTCATAGCGCATAGTGCATAGTGCATTGTGCATAGTGCATAGTGCATAGTGCATAGTGCATAGTTCATAGTGCATAGTGCATAGTGCATAGTGCATAGTGCATAGTTCATAGTGCATAGTGCATAATGCATAGTGCATAGTGCATACACTGTAGTGCATAGTGCATAGTGCATAGTGCATGGTGCATAGTGCATACTGCATAGTGCATAGTGCATCGTGCATCGTGCATAGTGCATACACTGTAGTGCATAGTGCA
>NW_014577541.1:209887-221889 GCF_000485595.1 Priapulus caudatus | reverse complement strand
GGCGCATCGGGCGACTACTGATTGCTACGTTCCGTCAGTGTCTGATAAACTATGCATTATCTCTCTTGCGCGCTCTCGTCGATGCGTCGTGCAGCTATGCTTGCCGCGACTTTCTTCGCAGCACATAGCATTGCTAAGATGTATACATATCAGAATTCCCCCTGTCCTAAGTTCTGCAGCGGCTGAACTTCCTTGTTTGCATTTGGGTGGAATGTCGTGTGTTTCATTTTCTTTTTCCATTTATAATTTTATTTTCTATCGTTCCTAATATTATTCTGTTATTTAGATATTTTGGAATTACAGTATAAACTATAATACTAAATAAACTATGATAAAATGCAATACAACAAAAAAATTATATTAAAAAAACTTTCCTTTTGGAGGATTCAGGGGGCGTCGGCTCTCCGTGCGTTTTGCACCATTGACGTCATTATTCCGTGTTTTATCCGTTTATGTCGGCAGTTCACAAAGTGTTTGAACGCAATGAAATAGAATTTGAAGATTCATATTAACTATTTCTGCCGGGTGGCTGTCTATGATTAGAATAGATACACAGCCCTACGCCGCTGTCTACCGTGAGCATGACACAATAATGAAATGGTGCACATGGTTTTCCCTACATTTATATGTTGTTGGATGCACTATGCTCTCATAGTGTTGCTGAGGGAAGTATAGTGCCGAGGCGGTAGCGAGGGCACGTAATTCCTGTCCTAAAGGCAAGCACTAACATGAAAGCATAAACCGCGTTCACACGGTCATGATGTTGGTCGAGCCAAATGTGGCTAGAATAATTGGCTCGGCGCAAATTTGGCTCGGGCCGGTTTGTGAGTCGGCAGTGTTTCACACGTACGCAAGTGAATACATGTCTGTCACCGAATAGTCAAATTCAAATTCAAATTCAAATAAATTTTATTGCGCCAACAAATATCTCATCCAGCATAAATGGCAGTATGTCGGCGAGATGGCGTTGTTTACTATTTAGAGTGTTGTACTGTACGTTCCGAGTTTAATTATCAATCTTGAAAAACGTGCATCCCTGATCAAAAAAGAATTCGAGATTTTTAATAGCGCTGTTTTGGGATATTTTAATAACTGTTATACGAGTATTTATAACTGTTTCAAACGCGATTTCTACCATCTCTACCCGCTCCGCGCGCAAAGCTGGTGCTAAAATTTGGCTGGCGGGCGCTGGTCTCGACGTTTTCGATGGGGCCAAATCTGGCTATCCGGGCCTTAATGTAGGCTCGGCCAAAAACGTCCGGTGGAACGCTCGGCTCTCGAGCGCAAATCTGCACGCGGCCTAATTAGGACTCGGCAGAAGAACGTACCGTGTGAACTGCGCCTATATGCCCCAACAAAGGCATTAAGTGTTTAGTGCATCACATGAACTTCTGCAATCTAACTCGGCCAAATTATTAAATTGAATAAAAAAAATCTGGAAGACGCTCATGTGTTGTCGTCATGACTGATAACAACGGCCTGTCTCGGCCACCTGTCGACGACTCAGGAAAACTGCTACAGTACGGGAAATTGGAATTCGAATTTTGAAATTGAATTCGAACAATGCAAATAAAGAGGTGCATACCAATGGCAATAACATGAATAACAATGCGTCGGCGCAATGCAATACGTGCTCCGCTCAGAGCGGCAGAGTATTGTTCAGTAGTACCGCATGTGACGTTATCCAATGGAATTTCAACGATTTATTACGTGATGCACTAAATTACAATAATGTGACGGTGCACATGGTTTTCCCTACATATTACAATAATGTGATGGTGCACATGGTTTTCCCTACATATTACAATAATGTGATGGTGCACATGGTTTTTCTTACATATTACAATAATGGGATGGTGCACATGGTTTTCCCTACATATTACAATAATGGGATGGTGCACATGGTTTTTCCTACATATTACAATAATGCGATGGTGCACATGGTTTTCCCTACATATTACAATAATGTGATGATGCACATGGTTTGCAAATCGGGCCGTCAGGAAGTGCGTCAATATCTGCTTAAGTACAGGAACATTGCATATGGCTTCACACGTCGAAGAACACTACATTACATCTCAATTTGCAGCCGAACATGTATGTCGTTCGTACGTTCTATATGAGAGTTAGCGGTTCCATTTAACTACGCGAATATATGTATAGTGTTGTGTATTACGTGTTAAGCACTTCGTATTCCTCGCAATGCTAGAAAATGGTTCATCCTATTTTAAAATACTGGTGACTTAGAATATTAAATACGAGGCCATCAAGATATGTTACGAATTCAAATTGAGTTAGTTTAGAAATATATTTTTATAAATTATAATAGAAATTTAATTAAGATTAGATTTATTTTAGATTAGAATCAGGAATTAAGAGCAAATGCAGACATTCAACTGCTCAGAGTCACACTGCCTACTAGACCATGTTCGGCCTTTCTGATACTGCTGTTTTATCCCAGTAAAGATTTCAGAAATTTAAATTTAGTTTGTAGATTACGTATATTCATAACAGCTCTGCATGTGCATGTTCACGCTATAGACAGCTGATGTCTTCGTATGAAAAGGCACTGTTGCTGTCATTATGTTTTGATTTCATCGAATTAAAATGACATAAACACGACGCGACTGCAGACTAATTACGTTTTTACATTATTTTGTTTATGTTATAACCATTTGTTTATCCATCCATTAACTCATGATTGCAACGTCATACCAGATGTACTATGTCGCTCGCCTGTTCATCGCCCCGTCCGTATTGTCACTACTGAGCAACGTTCCCACGTACATTTACCCAGTAACACGGATACTCCCTCGTTCGCACACTTATCGTAGCGCAAGGTACGCATGCAGGTTATTCGATAATAAATTCCGTCGCGGTACGCAATAACTGCACAGTGGCCTACTTATTACGTGAAGCCCGTCAAGTGACGCTGCGGCGGCTTGTTGAATATCTTGGTGACCCAGTCTCATTTTAGAGCTTTGCAGGCGTTTGTGCGCTCCTTTTTCGTGTCTAGGGTCGATCTAGTAATGTTTAAACAAGGTGTTGGTATGGCAAATGTAGAGCTATAATAGGATGTGATTGTAGGCAATGCAACGTGCATTCTACATAACATGGAAGTAGGTATTCATGATCTTCAACGCTCGCGAAGACGTCGTTTTAATTGCAATCACGTCTGTCGGTGAACAGGTGAGTAGGCGGCCTGGACTCATACTGACTCGATGCATCGTTACACAAAGGTAGGCCTACGTGGGCACACGTTCGTTGTAAACCATAACTCTCACTAATTCTATTTATAGGGAATCTTTCTTATATATCAGAACTGTCGGCGCACCCTGATTTTTATATGATTTATAAACGCACAGTACAACTTTACCCCCCCCCCGCCCGTGACAAATTTCCTCGTGCCTTGAGTATTTACCTGGTATGAGCTCAACAAAGTGTCAACAAATAGTGCCCTAATCGCTTCGCTAAGGAAACGCTTACATTTTTCGATCATTCAATATCGGTCCAAAAAGATTTTCTAACGGAAGGGGGAGATAATGTGCTGTCATTTACCTACTTGTTCACGTCCATTATCCATATGGTACTTAAGCAAAGTACGCAAATACTTACGTAAGCAAATACATGGTACGTTTTGTTTGACATTAAAACATCGTAATTGAAAAGAGAGGCCATACTGAGTCTGTGAACCGAAATGTCACCACTAACCGATTAGCGATATTGCTGCGGTGTTTGCACTACTCTCAAAATAACTATATATATATATATATATATATATATATATATATATATATATATATATATATATGTGTGTGTGTGTGTGCGTGCGCGCGCGAGAGAGAGAGAGAAAGAGAGAGAGGGAGAGAGAGAGAAAGAAAGAGAAAGAGAGCGCGAGACACACAGAGCGAGAAAGAGAGAGAGAGAGAGAGAGAGAGAGAGAGAGAGAGAGAGAGCGAGAGAGAGAGGGAGCGTGTGTGTGCTTGCATGTATGTAAAGAAATAAGCAGAACAGTCTAGTTATCGGTAGCGAAGATTTATTGTGTGATAACGTTTCGTACAGTTGACACGGGGACTGCTAGCAATCAACAGCCAATCTCGAAGCAAACCCACAGAATGACGCACTACTCGACCTTATTTGATTGATTACCTCCTTTCAGTACCGGCGCTCTCAAATCTAGGTTTCCTCTGAATCACCGCCGCATCCTCTCAATTACTTATTGCGGCCGCAAAGAGGAACGCTCTCTCCGCAAACCTCACTCACCGCAATCTACACAAGCACACTAGAATATACGGAAATAGAACGACCGTATAAAAGAACTGCCAAGCCAGAGCCAAAAAATGTTAATGTGTCTGCATAAAAGAGCTTGCTGCCTGTCCATCGAATAAACGTACATGGGCAATAGCTTTACATAACATTTACAATTGGGTGCCGTTTCTAATTGAGTTTGGAATATTTTTTATTAAATCGAGCTGGTTCTTGTCCGTGAAACAGGTTTTAGTGTTTAACGATAATGGGGAAATTAATGCAATCCAATGACAACAAGCTAAGTGCATCGTTGTTTGCATTTATGATTTTATTTTGCTTAGTTTTACTTAAACGAACTTGGTAATTAAAACTGTAACAGGGGTATTTTCTATAAGCCTAAATGACTAGAACCATATAATCATAAAAAATGTTACGAGATTGTCTTATGTGTAACTTGAGTTAACCAATCATAGTAACCAATGCTGCGCACGCCATTAAAATAACAAAAGCGCATGCAATCGCATCAACCATATCGCACGCGGGTAGCTTTTATATTATGTTTTTTTATTTATTCGTATTAATTCTGTACATTAATATATTGAAATCTATCGCAAATAACCCCTATACTTGAAAGCCCAAAAAATTCCTATTTAAGTTTGGCTGACATGTATACAGTTTAGACTAAGAGGAGACGGAGAAAATAAAGTGAAGAGCGAAGCACCAGTGACTGCAGCACGGCGACGTATTGTAAGCGTTAAATATTTACAATTACATTATGAATTACGTCATGTAAAACATAAATGTGTAGAAAGAGTTGTTTCAGGGCCGTTTCTCGGTATGTGTGTGCTTCCAAAGGCTTATAGACAAATGGTAATGCAGTCATACCTGAGCTAAACATACGTCATGTTTCCTACAATTATAGAATTACGACTGTTAAACATATCATTATGTTTTCCGTAACATAGGATCACCTTATTTCTTACGAATACGTTGATTATGTTATTAATACGTAAAATAAGGTGGCATCTCTTTGAGAGCACCGATCAGAAAACAGCTGAGAACTTTACACGCTGTCTTATTGCGATCTAATTTCCACCAATAAGGGCATACTCTGCTAGAGCAAGCGGAGCAGTTAGACTTGCTTCTCGTCGTTTTCTTGTGTAAAAACATCCAAGAACCCCTCTAACCGGTAGGTGCCAGGTCATACGTGCTAACGAAAGGACACTACCTTTATCGAACGTAAAGGAAACGCAACTGCGCCGTTTCTATAAATGTACTAAATCATTTATTCGCGCGTATATAAAGACTTATTTGCGCTACAAAAACTTTTACCGGCGTGCTCTTTATCGACAATTTCTAACCTGCCCCCTGCGTACACTGCAGCCGAACTGAACGCAATGATCATAATCAGTCGAAAAGATTTAAAAGGCCAAAAGCGGTGCATTGAAAGCTGAAGTATAGTCTCCCGGCTCTTACTTCGCTACTTCGCGCAAGAGAAACACATTGAAAAATTCGTTTTCGAAAATAGCTCCGTCGGCTGCATGCGTCACGCAGCCCGACAAGATTCCCGGACATCTTGCTTTGCTTTTTCATTTCACAAACATGTTTGGATTTCGAGTTAGCATGGCTAATATCCAGTTTATGAGAAACCGTCGTATAAATCAAAGTTGTATACGAATAATAATGTGCGCCGAAATGAATACATCGTAGAAGCTTTTGTCTCCTCATTGTAACATTCGCGCGCGTATATATGGCCAAATTGGGATTTGATATCGCCCACTAACTTGGTGGTGTGTTGAGGACTCATTGTTGACGACTCGCGGATCTATGGCGGCTCAGATGGCTCTTATATGCTCCAACTATCACAGCCTGGGCTATCGGAGAAAAAACTAAAGTTGGTGATAATAAATGGCCCAGCCTTTAGTGACGAAAGTAATGGTCACACTGGTCGAAACATCGCCAACGTTGTCGCTGCTACTTGTCTTCTTCAGGACGCAGGTCACGCGCGCAGACGCGCGCTCTCTCTCCCATGACAGGACCGTGAGCTGCCTGCGCGCGGCAGATGAAAAGAACTGAGATGAAACTCTCACTCGCGATTGTGTCGGTGAAGGCATCGAATTATTCTCACTCAGGTGGCAAGCAGCTGCTGCTGCCTACTTCTCGCGTTTGCTCCGGTTTAATCAATCTGTCCGTTATGAGCGACCGTCGGCTTCATGCGCGCGTAGAGGCGCGGCTATTAAAACATCGGCGGTACATAGATACTCTCCCTCCATTCTTTCTTCCCTGCTTGCCAGCCACCCTCCCTCCCCCTCCCTTTCTCTTGTCTTCCTACATTTTTCTCCATTCTCCTCCTCTCCCCCTCCCTCCCATTCACCCTCTCTCCCCCACTAACTCGCTCTCTTTCCCGCTCTCATCCTTTCCCTTCCTCCCTCACTCCCACATTTCACTCCCTTCTCTCTCTTTCTCTCCCTCGCCCTGCCTCCCTCCCCCTCTCCCTCCCTCCTCGTCCCTCTCTCCTCCTCCCCTCTCCTTCCTAACACTCTCCGTCCCCTTCCCTCCTCCCTGCGACCTCCTTCCCGTTCTTCCCCCTCGCTCCCTCACCTGGCGGCGCTTCCCTCCTTCCGGCGGTCCTGCGGGGCCTCCGCTCCCCCCTGCCCTCCTCGCCTCGCCTCCCACCTCCTCCCTCTCTCCCTCCTCCCCTCCCTCCTTCCCTCAAGCTTTCTTCATCCCTCCCTCCTTCCGCGTGCCCTCTCCCTCCATCCCTCTCCCTCCTCCGTCCCCGCCCTTCCTCACCTCCGCTCCCTCCCTCCCTCCGTCCCTCCCTCGCCCTGCCTCCTCCCTTCCCTCCCTCTTTTCTCTCCGCCCTCTCTCCTCCCTGACCTCCCTCTCCTTCCTCCTTCCCTGTCACTTTCTTCATCCCTCCCTCCTTCCCTCCCCCTCTCCTCCCTCCTCCGAACCTCCCTCCCTCCCTCCTCTCCCTCCCTCCCTCCCCTCCCGCTCTCCCTGCCTCCCTCCCTCCCGTCCCGTCCCTCCTCCCTCCCTCCCTCCCTCCCTCCTTTCCTCACTTCCTTCATCCCTCGCTCACTCACTTCCTTCCTCATTTTCTTCCTCCCACCTTTCTGCTCGCCCGTCCTCACTCCCTCCTTCCCTTTCCGTTCCCCCATCCATCAATCCTTCTCCTGGACTGGTTGACCGACAACCCGGAGGGAACAGACACCTCGGCATGGCAGGTTTACTGTTTACTCGACACAGTGGTCCACGTTTTATTGGGGCACAGGTCGGGCGGGACCCATGAAAATGTCCCTATAAAGCAATAGTCTCGATTGCAACGTGCGCACGAACTGTTTTTCAAGGACACTCGTCGTTTAAGCGATGCGTCTGTTTACCCGAGACCCGATAAAGCGGGGGACCACTATATCTAGTTGCGACATAGCTGACACGGACCGCACAAGTCGCATCGCTAGCACAAATACCGTCGCTGCCCCGCTACGTGATTCGTGGGCGGTGAGAGTGGGGAAGGTGTCCTCGGGCGTTTGTGATAATGTTGTTATTAATATTCATAGCGTAATCGTGTATACGAGCGACAACGACGGTGAGGGCTTATCAATCACGTGGCTTCCGACTCACGGCGAGACTTCAAATGAGGATCTTGCAGCAGCATCTGGCGCATGAGCGAATGCCGTCCCTGGTCATAGTAGACAGATGCGATGTTCGCTAATGGCTGACATGTCTCCGTACGCGCACCGCCGCGACGGACAAAGTATGCGCGATGAAAAAAGTTCGAAAATATCGTAATTTTAATTGAGGACAATGCGACCGTGTTCGGTTTACTTAAGCTGACCATGGTTCTAGTCGCATGCCCCGTATTATGCCTGTTAGTCGAATGCCAGCATGTACGCCGTGAAATAACAGCGATGGCTTCGTTTGCCTATAGCTGCTGGTGCGTGCTAGCGTGCTACTCACAGACGATAAACTATACCTCTATACACGCAGACGAGCGGGTGCGTGGCACTGATAGCATAAATGCGCAACTTCTCTGCTGAGTATCGCGCTTCAACGCGTTGCTGGGCGTCAAGAATTAAACGACGAACAGCGGCAGAAATTATTTCAACAAACGGCAATGCATTTATTATATAGGCGATCGGTTTCCTCGTTGCACGTTTAAACCACGGCGAGATGACACCCTCGCGTGCACGCGATTGCTCGCGCGCGGGAAATGATGTCGTTTAAGTGGCAACGCGGGTACCAGCTTCATTGTCGGAATTGCTGTGATTATTCATTTTGAAGCAGCACTATACTGTAAGCACGTTAACGGCATAGCGGTAAAACAAGTTCACGACCGTACGTCCAATACAAGCACATAAACTACTCTCCGATGCATTACAACGAGTGCGTATACTCTTTCTCTTTTTTTTTCTCGGAACAGTGTACACTAGCAGTATGATACAAGCAGACGGACTGCTGCTACGTAATTCTGGTAACCATAAACAACTTCTGGCAGTCGACTGCTGAAAACACAAGAGCAAGTCTGCTCACACACCGCGCGAGACGACCAGAGGCAGTTCAGTCATCACATTCGAAGAAACATTTCTTGCAAACAGGTGAAAATAACACAACACAAAAGTAGGTACTACCCTTGTTGACGGCTGACGCTAGGCAATGAGCACAGCCACAAGGATGTCCAGTAATACTTTGTATCTTATTTTAAAGATTTCAATATTTAATGTTTTTTCTGCCCGTCAATGTGAGTCGGAAACTTTGACTTCAGCTATTCGGGCTATCAGCTTCATAATGTTAATTAATATGATTTAATGATAGCTAGACGAAACCGATAGAGACCGAACAGCCAGTATCAAATCATGAATCCTTTAACTCTCGTAGCTTCCTAAGTAAATTTCTAAACTAATTGAATTTCGATCAAATAAAATTTATATACTTCATAAATATTCATAAAACCATAAATTAACCTATTACCGAACATTATTCAACGCTAATTAATGCAACAGGCTTACGAATGTCATTCGCGATCATCGTAAATGCCCAGAATATCTTATCATTATCGCTACATTTTCTAGTTGCGGTAGGTTTCAGCCTCCCCCACACGTCAAGCCCGTCCGTGCTACAATCTAGATATTCCGTTTCATCCATGCCGTAAGCCGTTCATCCATGATGGCAGCGGTTACAGCCTATCCAAGCCGCCACTGGCGACAGTTTAACGCTCCCATGCTACATTAGGGAGATATGTTTACAACATGTACTACACAATGCTACTACAGACCGAACAAGAATACAGTTAGGACAACAACAGAATAGAATAATTTTGTCTCTTCGTCTCGGTTTTCTTAAATGCGTATAAACTCGTTAAAGCATAATAGTTTTGCTAACTAATACATGTTCAGTCCACCGTGTGACGCTGAGATCGCCACGGGTGTTCGATTCCGTGTGTGACTCTTCGCATTGAAACAACTTGAGAAGAAATTCGTTGCGTCCGGTTTATTCGGCCGACGTCATGCCTTAACATGTGTTACGAGTAAATGCCAAGCATCGCCGCGCCATCCTTTCATCGTCGTTGCAGTTGTCAGCGTCTTTGTATACATGCGAGCGCACGATGACCTTACCATACCCTCTACTTATAACGACTACTTGCGATTTTGAGAGCAGCAACTAGTAACATATCGTGTACCCGACTCTCTCTCTCTCTCTCTCTCTCTCCATTTATCGGTCTCTCTTTGTTTATATCTTTTATATCTTGTTGCTCTGTCTCCGTCCCTACCTAGCACTATATCTTTCTCCCTTCCTCTTTTCTTCCCTCCCCTTCCCTCGTGCGCTTTTCCCCTTCCCACCTCTCCAAACTCTCCTTTCTTCCCTCCCCCTTTCTCCCATCCTCAATATCTCTCGCTTCCTTTCTCCATCTCCCTTTCTCGCGCTTACTATCTTACTCTCTTCCTACATCTCTCTCGCTTCCTCATTCTCTCTCGCTCTATTTCGACATCCCATTCTCGCTCTCTTCCTCCCATCTATCGATCCCTTTCTTTGTGTCTTTCTCCCCCTCTCTCTTTATGTATATGTCCCCCTCTCTCTCTTTGTGTATCTCCCCCCCCCTCTCTCTCTCTATATCTCTCTCTCTGTCCTTCTCTACAGGGCTGTCGTCGCGTCGCGTTCGTTTTCCGCCTCGCTGAGATATTCGAGCTCGCCTGAGCGGTTGCTCTGATTGCTCTTGATGCTCGACTTTAGCTTCAGTCGCTTCAGGTGAGCGTTGGCGGGGCTGTTCGTCTCCGGATCGGCGACGTCGCAGCGCAGCGAGTTGCGGCCGGCGTGCACGAGGGTCGTCTGCGCCGTGTCGAGCGAGTTGCCGTTGCAGCGGCACTGGCGCGGCTCCTGTATGCAGCACGACAGCGCCGACTTGAACTCCTTGCGAAAGTTGTCGTTCAGGTAGGCGTAGATGAACGGATTGTAGCAGGTGGAGCTCATCGCGACGACGTGGCAGAACGAGAAGGTGACGAGGAAGTGTTCGGAGTAGGCGAGACGCTCGTTGATGCCCGTGATGATGACGTGAAGCGTGTTCAGCGGCAGCCAGCAGAAGGCGAAGATGAGAACCATGCCGATGAGCATGCGGTTCGTTCGTCGCTTGCGCCTGATATCCTGATCGTCTCGCTCGCGGCACGTCCGCGAGCCCATCTTGCGGCGCACGCGTTCGCTGAGTCGCATCGAGACCATCGCGTAGCAGAACGTGATGATGATGAGCGGGAAGGCGAACTGCACGAGCAGGTTGGCCATCGTGTACATGCTCATGTGCGCGATGACGGGCCAGTTCTCGCGGCACATGCGATTCTCGTCGACCGTCATGTACACGCCCATCGGCAGCGACATGCTGACGCTAATAACCCAGACGAGCAGCAGCACCAGCACGCACACAGACATCTTCATGCGCGGCTTGAACGGGTAGCAGATGACGACGAAGCGGTCGACGGCGATCGCCGTCAGCGTCAGCGTCGACACGTAGACGCTGATCGCCTGGATGAGCGGCACGAGGTGACACATCACCGAGCCGAAGTACCAGGCAGGCAGCCAGGTGCTGAGCGGCGTGAAGGGCACCGAGATGAGGCACATGAGACCGTCGGAGATGGCCAGGTTGGCGATGAAGATGTTGGTGACGGACTGCATCGCCGGGTTGCGCACGACGACGTAGCACGTGAGAAAGTTGCCCGCCGTGCCGACGATGAAGATGACGGCGTACGCCGCGTAGAACATCACCTGAATGTGAATCTCCTTGATGCCGTAGTACGTTCCGTTGGCGATAGTCGCGTTCTCCGGCTGTTCCGACTCCATGTTCGTCGTCGATAGTGTTCTATATGTTATAACGTATATAGCTAATATATATTCGCGCGTATATGCGTATATGTATTTATATATGTATGTATCTAATAACAACGGATAAATAATTGATCGCTTCCGCGTGCGCACGGTCAGTAGAGACTAATTTGCGTTTTAGTGTGCGCACCTTCTATGACATCTGTCGTTTATGACCGTGTCGCATATATGACTGCGACATATATGTCAGAACACCGAGCAATGTGACACTCACACACGCGCGCGCATACACACGAGCAGTCGCGTACAACTATATATATATACGGATAAATAAATATAGTGTTAATTGTGCGAGCGGAGCACCTGCTCGAGGTTGTAGTAACGCTGGTCTCTCTCTCTCTCTCTCTCTCTCTCTCTCTCTCTCTCTCTCTCTCTCTCTCTCT
>NW_014577541.1:208200-209800 GCF_000485595.1 Priapulus caudatus | reverse complement strand
CTCTCTCTCTCTCTCTCTCTCTCTCTCTCTTTCGATCCCTTTCGCTCTCCCTCTTTCTCTCTATCCCTCTATCCTTATCTCGCTCTTTATATCTATTTGCCTCTGTCTCTAATTCTCTCTCTCTCTCGATCTATCTCTCTCGATCTCGCTCTATCCCTCGCAGTGACTACGAAGAGGAAGAATGTCACGTGGTGCGACTCGTTACTAGCTCGTCCGGTGTAAGCACGAATAGATGCGAAGCAATCATGCCGTCGACAGCGCTGTGATGCACTGTTTAACGGATATCCGCAGTTCAGCAGTCGACTCCGGCCGCTCAACCCTGCTTCTCCTCTATCATCAACGCTGTCGTTGCGAGAGGTCTTAAATCCGCTAGCGCCCTCTGACTCCTCTCTAGGTCGCAACAACGCTGTCCACTGCCGCGAAGACTCGTCAGCTGATTAATGACTCGTGTGTGAGAATGTTCGTGGCTTCTCTGCGCGAGGGTCGTTTACTCGTACGAGCGTCTACACTCAGCCAGCAAACGCTATCTAGTCTCGTTGATGACTCTCCTGGCCGCTGGTGGCGTCACCGTCGCCGTGTAACAGACGCGGGAACAACAACAACGTCTGATACTGTCATAATTTGTCGCCAGCTGCCGCACTTAGACCGTCGCACGCCCGTCGGCAATTGCTAATCATCATCCACACACGCCAGCAAGCACACGCGTTTCGCTCTGTCCCTATCTCGGCATCCGTCTCACGTGGTAACAATAAGTGAACTGGATCTCAGCTAATGCGTCTTCCGAGCTCACCACCTGAGCCGAAATTCCCTCTGGTTAGCGACACACGCCCGAGTTGATCCAATATGCATATAGGTGGCTGCAGCGCGGCGGCGTATTGCAGCGCAGGTGGCACGGGCGCATAATTTCAGCACGTGTATAATTGCGCCGTGCGGTGGAGATGCGTCGTCCGTGCGTCAGTTGCTAAGTCGTAAATCGGTAGCGCGTGATCTGCAAGTAGAAACACACGGATATATATATATATTAGCAGCAGCAGCAACAGCAGTAGCAACAGCAGCGCCAGAAGCACCAGCAGTAGCAGCAGCAGAAGAAGTATCAGCAGCAGCAGCAGCAGCAGCGCCCGAAGCAGCAGCAGCAGTAGCAGCAGCAGCAGCGCCAGAAGTAGCAGTAGTAGCAGCCTGCAGTAGCAGCTGCAGCAGCAGCAGAAGCAGTAGCAGCAGAAGCAGCAGCAGCAGTAGAGCACGCGATGTTTACTCTGGCCTTCGTGTTTTCGGCGTTATTCTCACTCGTACCAGAGCAGCAGTAGCAGCAGTAGCAGCAGCAGCAGCAGCAGCAGTAGCAGCAGCAGCAGCGCCAGAAGCAGCAGCAGCAACGATAACAACAACAGTAGCAGCAGCGCCAGAAGCAGCAGCAGCGCCAGACGCAGCAGTAGCAGCAGCAGTAGCAGAAGCAGCAACAGTAGCAGCAGCAGCAACAGCAGCGCCAGAAGCAGCAGCAGCAACAACAACAACAACAACAACAACAACAACAGTAGCAGCAGCGCCAGAAGCAGCAGCAGCGCCAGACGCAGCAGTAGCAGCAGCAGTAGCAGCTGCTGCTTCT
>NW_014577541.1:206886-208137 GCF_000485595.1 Priapulus caudatus | reverse complement strand
ATATATATATATATATATATATGTACGAGTGAGAATAACGCCGAAAACACGAAGGCCAGAGTAAACATCGCGTGCTCTGCTGCTGCTGCTGCTTCTGCTGCTACTGCTTCTGCTGCTGCTACTGCTTCTGCTGCTGCTGCAGCTGCTACTGCTGCTACTACTGCTGCTGCTGCTGCTGCTACTGCTGCTACTGCTGCTGCTGCTGCTGCTGTTTTTGGCGCTGCTGCTGCTGCTGCTACCGCTGTTGCTGCTGCTACTTCTGCTGCTGCTGCTGCTGCTTCTGGCACTGCTGCTGCTGCTACTGTTGCTGCTACTACTGCTGCTGCTGCTTCTACTGCATGCTGCTACTACTCCTGCCTTTGGCGCTGCTGCTGCTGTTGCTGCTGCTGCTGCTTTTGGCGCTGCTGCTGCTGCTACTGTTGCTGCTACTATTACTACTGCTGCTGCTACTGCTGCTACTACTGTTGCTTCTGGCGCTGCTGCTGCTGCTGCTACCGCTGCTGCTGCTGCTGCTACTGCTGCTACTACTGCTGCTTCTGGCGCTGCTGCTGCTGCTACCGCTGCTACTGTTGCTGCTGTTGCTGCTACTTCTGCTTCTGTTGCTGCTACTGCTGCTGCTTCTGGCGCCGCTGCTGCTGCTACTGCTGCTGCTTCTGGCGCCGCTGCTGCTGCTACTGTTGCTGCTACTATTGCTGCTTCTGCTGCTACTGCTGCTACTGCTGCTACTACTGCTGCTTCTGGCGCTGCTGCTGCTGTTGCTACCGCTGCTACTGTTGATGCTGTTGCTGCTACTGCTGCTTCTGTTGCTGCTACTGATGCTACTGCTGGTGCTTGTCTCTGGTGTAGTATATGCCAGCAACAGGCGCTGTCGCCCGGTCGTGCATCGCAGCATACGCGTCTGCTTTTCCTAACTGATCGCCAACATAATTTACTCGATCGATAGCGGGTAATCGCGCGACGACACGTAAATTGATACCCAAGATCTATCGTAAGCATTGCTGACGATCGTCGTTATGTAGTACTGGCAGGAGAGATGTACAAGCTGACATAGGGTAACTGACTGGGGCAAGCTGACATCGCAATGCCCCAGAGACGCGGAGTAATGTGCGCGCAGAAATTACTCCAACAGCGCAGCCAAAATTACACACACGCACGCACTCATGCACACGCAACATATATACACACACGGGCACACACACACACACACACACACACACACACACACACACACACACACACACACACACACGA
>NW_014577541.1:203894-206876 GCF_000485595.1 Priapulus caudatus | reverse complement strand
ACACACACACACACACACACACACACACACACACACACACACACACTCACACACACACACACACACACAAATGAGAGAAAGAAAGAGGGAGAGAGCGAGAGCCATAGTAGATTACATACAAGATAGTAATGAATAATAATAATATTAACAATAATAATAAAACTAATAATAATAACAACAACAAGAACAATAGTCGATACATTGATATTATTTCAAACGAATGCAAAACGTATTTATTCATACAACGTTATTGCGTTTCAACTCGGTAATTTTGCATTTTCTTGCAAAGGCAAAACATTCGGGAAGTACGCACTACAAAGTGGACACCAAGTGCTACTGACGAGGAGTGCGAAATCATGTAGCTGCTATGTATTTATGATAGCAGTATGAATATCGGCGGCAGTGTTCTCCTCTTTGCTTATGTTGAGCGTTCCTGCATTTTTAATACTTATTTAAACCGCGTTTTTGTCTCTGAAGTTACGTGTCAGCGATACGTATAATGCGGTGCACAGACAGGAAGAAATCTGTACGTTAGTAGATTATGTATGTTTTGATATATTTTATATATATATAATATTTGTTAGTGTGCGTGTTATTAATACATATACGTTTGTCTGCGATCGATGATTTCATATCACTGCCGTGGACACAATTGTTGAAGTTCCAGACAAAAGAAGAGCCACGATCTATCGTATGACAATTAGTAAGCGCGCGTCCTCATTCACCGTTGGTTACACTATGTGTAGGATTAGCTATAAGAGGTGCGCATTGTGAGAAATCGGATTGATGAATCCAATACTCTTATTAATGAAAAATTGACGTCGGTGATTTGATAGTCACGCAACGAAAAGCAATTTACAAAATGGATGTTGCGTCTGGATGGGAGTCTGCGTCTATAGTTTCCCGTTCACTATTCAGTTGGTTCACCTCGTAATTCTTCGAAAACAGTTGTTGACCTTGTCGTGTACATTGAGACCGACAAACGAGCGTGTCGCTAAGTGACAGGCAACCTCATACTTAACAATACAGATGTACTCAAACTCATGCGAGCGGTATTCCTAACGTAAAACGGACAAACACGAAGGATTCCTGCTTGATTTCAATGTGGCTTTAAAACAGATCTAAGACTGACTGGGAAATTATGTCCCATTATTCTAGGCTGTCACACGTCACGATGTAAACAAAAAGCCTGTCTTCTCTGTATCGCCATGATTCGCTTCACTGCACGCGGGTGGAGCACCATCGGCGTTCAGCCGGCGAGCGTTTTACCTGGACTTGTCCGTTTTACATACGCAGCGTAAATTCGTAGCATTAGCGATTGAATCAGTGTAGCAGTAAACAGCATCATGATGGCGGGATGAAATGCAATACAATGAAGAGGATCAGCTTCAGTGACAGTTTTCTATCGGCGGCATATGAAGCATCACCTCGTAAACCCACTTGATATCGACAAACTAATTTGACTTTGCGTATCCGTGACGAATATGCTCACACCTGGCATACCGCTATTCGTCATACGATTGGCTGTTCTACATATACATAATAATGATGTGTGAAAACTGAAAGAAATTCACGCCGACAAGAGACATTTAACCTGACAGAACACGTCTAATAATATACAAAACTAACACTATAATATATTTAACACTAGAGCACTCGAAGAGCACAGACCTCCGCCAAGGCAGCTGAATTCTCTCAATGTGAAATTTTTATGCCTAATGTGAACGATTACCTTGAAAACTGCTAACTTGCTTTGGATTGCGTTGAAACCGGTCGGAAGAAAACTACACTTGACATTTACGGGCGAAAATCAATGTTACCACTTATCTCGGTTTCGGGGCTACATTGACTTTTTCATTTTTACACATACTCTATGTTGGCCACTAACGACACATAATTGGTGGTTGGTGGAAATTTAGGAGGAAAATCTTATAAGGTAGGGAATTATGACGCGCCGCAAAAACAGGGAGAAAAATAAAAACTAGCTATAATATATACCTATTAGTTATGAATACTAATGAACTTAATGATTATGAATTATTATGAGTAGCTTATTATATGAACTATTATGAGTAACTCTAAACACACAAAACTATAAGTGTCTTAAAAACTCAGCAGGCCTTGTTTCCTAATGTGTTTTTCCCCGCATAATACATGATCACAATCCAGAGGAGACAGATAACAAGATTCTATAGCCACCGTTGAAATAAATAAACTAACGGCCAGTCGACATCTGGCACCATCCGCTGAACAAACATTACTGCTGAAGGAATTGTAAGTTCACAACGCGGTTTTAAAAAAAATCATATTCTAGGTTTTATGTTCTTTACTATACGTTTCTTTACTATAGGTTCTTTAGGTTATTAGGTTCTTTATATAAGGTTATATAGGTTCTACTCTAAATAATATAGGAACTTCTATATAATATAGTGATTCTACTATAGCTTCCTTCAGCTATACGCTTTTGGCACGGCGACCATCTCTCTCGACACCACGTGCTTCAACATTCATTTGCAATGAATCGTGGCGGCTATCGGTGGCGGGAAGCAATAAGGAATCAATGGTATTTATACGCTAGGTGGCAGCATCGAGGAGGAGGTAACATTGATATCCAGCGGGTATAATTGTTTTTTTGTTTTTCTATATTGAATTCGTCACAATGTGTGCATCTCACGTTAAGATGTGTTATCTGACTACTGTCGATTTCGTGTGTATGTGTTTGTTTGTTTGTTTGTGTGTGTGTGTGTGTGTGTTTGTGTGTGGTGTGTGTTTGTGTTGTGTGCCTGTGTGTGTGTGTGTGCTGTGTGTGTGTGTGTTGTGTTGTGTGGCGTGCGTGTGTGTGCGTGTGTGTGTGTGTGTTTGTGTGTGTGTGTGTGTGTGTGTGTGCGTGTGTGCCGTCCCGCGCGGGCGCGCATGTGTGTGTGTGTGTATTGTGTGTGTGCTGTGTGTGTGTGTGTGTGTGTGTGTGTGTGTGTGTGTGTG
>NW_014577541.1:200985-203884 GCF_000485595.1 Priapulus caudatus | reverse complement strand
TATTAATTAAGTAATTACATTAATGTGCGAAAATTATATTAATTAATTTAATTAAATTAAATAATTTAATTAGATCCCGGATAGTGCGATGCGTGCAGGTGGGGAGGGAGGACAGTGCTTGCGTTGCCCTTAAACTGGTGGTTGCGTGTTTGTAAGTCTACAGCACAGCGCACCTGCGGAAGTGAACTTGAAAAAACGTGCATGTTAAACAAACCCACAAACCCACAAACACACAAACCTAACACTCAACACACGGGGGGGGGGGGGGGGGGGGCCCTGGCGTAAAAACATAACCCCCGCCAAGCCCCTGGCGGAGGTAATGAAACTCCATAGTTAAGTCCTTTTTGTTAATAAGCAACAACGGTGCCCATGCTCTTGACACTCACATGCTACGATATCATCTACGTCGTCAGAACAACAGTACATAGCTGATGCGTCAGTTATTGACGTTGATGGCTTTATACGCAGAGGGTCTGCGTGGCACGTAACATTAAACACTATCACTGACAATGATGTATGCATAATGTGAATCGATTACCTTGAACTGCTAACTTGCTTTGATTGCGTTGAAACGCGGAGAAAAACTACACTGACATACCGCGAAAATCAATGTTACCCTATATCTCCGGTTTCGGGGCTACATTGATTTTCTTATTTTACACAACTCTATGTTGGCCACTAACGACACAATAATTGGGTGGTTGTGTGGAAATTTAGGAGGAAAATCTTATAAGGTAGGGAATTATGACGCGCCGCAAAAACAGGGAGAAAAATAAAAACTAGCTAATATATACCTATATTATGAATACTATGAACTTATGATTATGATTATTATGATATCTTATTATATGAACTATTATGAGTAACTCTAAACACAAAAAACTAAAGGTGTTCTTAAAAACTCAGCAGCCTTGTTCCTAATTGTTTTTCCCCAGCATATACATGATCACAATCCAGAGAGACATGATACAAGATTCTATAGCCTCGTTAAATAATAAACTAACCGCCAGTGACATCTGTTACATCGCTGACAAACATTACTCTGAGGAATTGTAGCACAAACGCGGTTAAAAAAAATCATATTCTAGGTGTTTATGTTCTTTACTATACGTTTCTTTACTATAGGTTCTTTAGGTCTCGATTAAGCTTCTTATTAATAAGCTGTTATATGGTTCTACTCTAAATAATATAGGAACTTCTATATAATATAGATTCTACTATAAGTTCTTTACTATACGTTTTGCACGGACTCTCCTCGACACCACTGCTTCCAACATTCCATTTGCAATGAATCGTGGCGGGTATCGTGGCGGGAAGCAATAAGGAAATCAATCGGATTTTCATACGCTAGTGGCAGCATCGAGGAGGAGGAAACATTGATTTCCAACGCTGGTATAAATTGTTTTGTTTTGTTTTTCTATATTGAATTCGTCACCATATTGTGTCATCTCACTGTTAAATGGTGGTATGTGTGTGTGTGTGTGTGTGTGTGTGTGTGTGTGTGTGTGTGCGTGCGTGTGTGCGTCCGCGTGTGTGCGTCCGCGCGCGCATGTGTGTGTGTGCGCGCGTGTGTGTTAACATATTCAACTTGGTTCATAATGCTGGCAGGTCCATAATTAATGATTGCTGTTATCCTGTAAAACTCGTCGTGTGCGGGCCGACGTGATAAGGACGGCAATTGTTAATCACAACAAAATTAAGCACGACAACGACGACGATGACGACGACGATGACGACGACGATGACGACGACGATGACGACGACGATGACGACGACGATGACGACGAAGATGACGACATCGACAATAACAACATCAACAACAACGACGGCGACGACAACGATGACGGCGACGATGATGATCATCATGATGGTGCCGACGGCGAGGACAACAACAACAACAACGACGACGACAACAACAACGACGCCAACGACGACGACAACAACAACGTCGCCAACGACGACAACAACAGCGACGACGACGACGACAACAACAACAACAACGCCGACGACGACAACAACAACAACGCCAACGACGACAACAACAACGACGACGACGACAACAACAACAAAAACGCCGACGACGACAACAACAACAATGTAGCCATGCTGGCGTGCAAGCTAGCATCGCGCGCGCTCATTATTTATTCGGGACGCCTAGCAAGCAGAGGTGTTTAATAAACTGACCAGATAGCGTGGTCGACAGAGGGAGTGCGGAGAGGGGGGCACGCGGTGCACGCGAGGCAACGCGTACTCGCAGATCGCATAGGAATGCGACCTGGCGAAGCCTCAGGAGGTGAGGAGATAATGCCCGGATGTCGGTCGCGAAAGCCGGGCTGATATAAAAAGCGAGCCGCGCTTGGAGCGGGAGAACTCCTCTCCCTGTCGTTCTACCCGACGGTTGTCTCGCACGTCTCTTGTACGTGTCACGGCTTATTTGTAAATCACTGTTATAATGGCTCACAATATACGTGTTTGTGGTACGTTACGCTTCTAGTTCGTGTTTGCTTTGCGTCTTCCACTACCGTTACTCATTACCCGGTACACCCTATACGTCACGCCAAGTATAACCTTACAACAACAAAAACGCCGACGACGACAACAACAACAACGACGGCGACGACAACAACAACAACGACGACAACGACGATGACGATGACGAAGAGAGGTTGGTATACGTGATTAAAGTATCTGCAAACATACGGCATTATCTCGTGCGCCGTCGTCGGGCGTGTCTAGCACTGGGTGCATAACGAGCTTCATGCCTCACCGCCTACGTAGATACAGAGCTAAATGACGTCGCACCTGCCCCCCTGATTAAGCATCATTAGTGTGGGCGAAGCTAAGCGCAGTACCATCATCAGCCTTCTCTCGCTCTCTCTCTCTCTCTATCTCTCTCTAT
>NW_014577541.1:198205-200640 GCF_000485595.1 Priapulus caudatus | reverse complement strand
TCTCTCTCTCTCTCTCTCTCTCTCTCTCTCTCTCTCTCTCTCTCTCTCTCTCTCTCTCTCTCTCTCTGTTTCTTTCTCTCACTATAATTGGGAGCACGTCGCACTAAATGATGAAAACGTTTTCTTCAGTTTTTCTATAATTGTAAGGATTGTTCTGCCGACGAGTGGCCATGATGGGGTCACGACGAGCAAACAAGTCTCGCAGGTGCTGACGGAGAAACTCCCTTTACCTGAAATGGTTTTTACTGTAACAGTCGCGTATGATGTTTTCTGTTCAGGGGATTTAGTTTTTCCGCTCGGGTTTGAGAGAACAGATATTTTTAGATGTTTATATATATATATTATATTCTTCACACAAAACCGCTTTCTTATAAGTTCCACTTTGAATTTCAACGCGCTTCTTGATCATTTATTATTTTATGGCTTCTTCTGAGAGAAACATGTTTTATTCATATATCGGTGAATTCAATAGGTGTGCGCTTCGCCTTCGTCGCATACTTGACTCAGCAAGCTGCCAGTATTCGACCATCAGTGAGATAATAGTGCGTCCGTTAATTACATGGCTCATGAATACGTTAAATATATGTGTCCTTCACACATAAGGCCACGACAATGTCGCGGGTACTGCCTGCGTCTACGACCACCATCGATTTCAACATATTCACGCATATATGCAGTCGCGATTCAATCAAACACATAGATATTTAATAAAAGATACGTCTGTCTACGCTCACGATGAAAATAATCATAAACAAAAAAACTCATCGCTAATTACCTGACGGCAAAAATGGTATATTTATACAAAAAATGCTTTTCTTCTCATTGCTCAAAAACAGCAGAGTTGGGACCTAAACTTTTAGCCATAAGTTATTCATAGTATGAACTGAAAAACGCTCACAGGAATGTTTTATTTTAGGAAATAAGTTATAAAGATGCACGAAAATCTGTAATTTTTTTGTAAGATACAACAATATCGTAAATACAGAACTATAACTTTTAAATTCAGATAATCCTGGTAAGTAACAATACACTTTCAACAATACAGTGTGTATTGTTGAACACCTTCTAACAATACACTGTTTATTGTAGTAGGTACCTAACAACTGTGTATTTAAATTCAATAAATTCAATAAAATCAATAAAATAATTTCAATAAATTCATTTAAATAAATGTAAATTTTAAGTTTACAAATCAAAAAGTAAACTAATTAAAAAGAAAAAAAAGAAAAAAAAGTGTATTTTTAGAAGATATTCAACAATAAACAGTGTATTGTTGAAAGCTCATAAGTACCTACTACAATACACAGTGTATTGTTAGAAGGTGTTCAACACTAAACAGTGTATTGTTGCAAGCTCATAAGTACCTACTACAATACACAGTGTATTGTTAGAAGGTGTTCAACAATACACAGTGAATTGTTGAAAGCTCGCTAACAATACACAGTGTATTGTCAAATGCCTTAACATACAACACACTGTGTATTGTTAGTTACCAGGATTATCTGTCTAAAATATAACATTTAAAAAAATTTCAGGGAGGGTTTTTAGATCATACTATGAACAAAATATGACTAAAAGTTTAAGCCCCAAACCTTTGCTGTTTCTGAAAAATAAGAAAAAATTATTTTTTGTATAAATTTACCATTTTTTCCGTCACGTAATTAGCGATAAATTTTTTAATTATTATTTTCATCGTGAGCGTAGAGAGACATCTCGTTTATTAAATAGAAATGTGCTTGATTGAATTTGGTGCGCAGTTATGTTGCAAGGCCCTTTACAGAGGTACCTGTGCGTAACCCTGATTGTATCCTTAATTCATATACTTCAGCATTCCAACGTAAAACTTCTAGACAACTTTCGAGATTCTGTTTGAGGCGCATCCGATGTGACTATCCGGCAGATTGTTGAAGCGAGTAGCGACGAGTAGCAGCGAGAGCTAGGTGACGTGACTAAAGCGACCGACTAAATACGCATTCATTAACAAATTAACGTGAACTCTGCGTGACAGCGCGCGTACGTGCGTGTTGATGAGAAATTATTATTCGGAAAATTCGAAACGGGAATCGGATTTCCTTCGCATAATTGACACGGCGGCGACAAATCTGCGTTCGTTTGCTGCGTGTAAATGCTGCTAGCTGCCTCCGTTCATCTGTCAGCAACACAACGGCCGCTTCCTCCATAATAAGGCAGATCGGCAGAAGTGACTGGTAATTTCCTCAAGATCAGATATCCTCAGACGAAAACTGAAAACATCTCGGTCTCAGACATAGACACACACGCGCGCGCGCGCGCCCACGCATTCACGCGCGCGCGCCCACACTCGCACGCACGCACGCACACACACACGCACATACACACGCACGCACACGCACACACAAACACACACATATATTATCTCCCCCGACAGCGCGGCCACGACCGCGCGCGCGCGCCCA
>NW_014577541.1:194492-196650 GCF_000485595.1 Priapulus caudatus | reverse complement strand
GTGCGTGTTATTATTCCGAATTCACTTTTGTATTTTCTATATTCTAGTGTCTATCGCCAAATAAGATAAGACGTACATAGCACATGCCCGCCCACGCACACACATACACACATAACAATATCCACCTAACACACACACACACACACACACACACACACACACAGGTATAATCTGCCCCGGCAGCGCGCCGACGGCAGCGCGCGCATGCGTCGTTGCCTCATACCGTCGGCACTGATAATGTGTGTACCGTCAGCAGACGTGTCTCGCACTAGCGCACGAGTCGCACGTAAACAGCTCGCTCTCGCCACTAAGACCATTACTCGGACGCCTCTTACACGGCAGCTGCGCTCTCCCGCGGACGCGGTGTAAACAAGCTCCCCAGTCAGCTGTTCGCTCGTTAGCGTCAAGACGACCAAAACGGCCATAATTCTCTTGTTAGCAGAAATCACGCAGCAGTTTTTGCCCGTCGCCGCACCGCGGAGGAAAGCCGCAGCGAAAAGAACACCAGGCGTCTTTTCATCGCGAGCTCTTTCGCCCCGCGACGCGCGTTAACAGCGCCACGTACGGCGTGCGACACGCATCGGCGGACGCACGCCGACTGACTGCTAATGACATTGCGCCGGCGTGCTCGCGTTGCAAGGCGCCCGGGTAATCGTAGAGGAATTACCTGCAGAACGCGTGACAACCTGCGGACCACGCGTGGCGTGTACGAGAGCGTCGCCTCCCCTTTTCTTCTCATCAATGCCTCACGACACAAACAGCCCAGTACATGGGGAGAGGGAATGACGCACATAACCTCACGCCGTTACCAATAACGCGAGCGTCAACACGGGAGCGCGGCGCCCACGTCTGCAGATGGAGCTAGTAGCTGCACGCGGCGCTCGCAACGGCTGCGTGCTACTTTTAAAGAAACTTTAATAACGTTTCGAGCCCGCTAATAAGCGTAATCATCTAGGCCTGCGGTTAGCCTAATTATTTCAATCATATTTTCGTAATTGACTTACGCGAGGTAGTTTGCTCACCGGATCCGCGATCCGACCAATGAACGGATAAAATCACTAGTATACGTGCGCGTCGCTATACGTCATTACTGCGCCTTACGCCTCTCTGCTCGTGTAGTTTTCAGACTGTGACGCACGCCGACGCGCGTGCTCTCTACCGGAGCGCTACGACAGATCGTGACGCAATCGGCGCATGTGACGCTAATTATTAGTTAATTTGAGCAGCACTCGCGGTAATGAATGTCTGTGTGCGGAATGTCACCTGCGCGGTGCTTGCACTGCAGCGACAATAGCAGCCATGTATCGACAGGAGCGGCCATACTTACCGACGCCGTATTAAAATGAATACATGATCATGCACGGTACATTATCAAATCGCGTAGATCGAAAGGGTGAGACAGGGGGAGGCGAGTGCGAGGTTGCAGGAGCAGAACGGAAAAGGGAAGAGTGGAGTGAACGGGTGAGAGAAAGGGGGAGAGAGATGATGGGGAGAGAGTGTCAGGGGGAAGGTGGAAAGAGAGGAATAGAGGGGGAGGCGAGCGAATATGTGAGAAAAAACTCAAGTAAAGCGGCGAAAAAGTTACTCATGCCACTCAGCTTCCGAATCCTCATTACTATAGTGACAGAATACCGTGACTGAATGCGCGGACTAATTACGAATAAGTGGCAATCACGATGAGGTTGCCTGGTCTTTAAATCTCACTCGTGCTGCACGGGCCCGTGCGCTTTCCCTAATTAGTAACACTCGTTCGCTATTGACGTACGATCGGCCCACGATGCGCACTTATTAAAATGACGCGGACGCTGAGCACTCGTCGCTGGTAGCGCGCGTGTAGATATACCGCACGCATGCACGCGTGTGTCGATCGTGGCTCGTGCAATGACAATGAGCTTAACTTCACTAACTCCTTCAAGTAACATTAGTGAAGATAGGCCCTTATCGTAGCAGAGTCGTTGCTTTTCCGCTACCTCGGCACGGTTTCTGTATCAGCATGTGCCGAATTCAGTTCAGTAGTATCATCGTGGTCTCGATCTATAGGTACGCGCCATAGGGAAGCTTGAGCTTTATCGCACCATAAAGTCTCAGTGTGGTTTCTAGCTCCTTCTAGTCCTGTGGTCTCTCTCTCTCTCTCTCTCTCTCTCTCTCTCTCTCTCTC
>NW_014577541.1:182891-194482 GCF_000485595.1 Priapulus caudatus | reverse complement strand
ACGTATATACGACACACACACACACACACACACACACACACACACACACACACACACACACACACACACACACACACACACACACACACACACACACACACATCTACACTTATGCACGCACACACGCACGCGCGCGCGGATGGTCCCAGCGGGTATATACCATTTTCCATTTAACGTAACGGCCACACTCATACATAATTGCAGACCATTATTAGACGAAGCCAGAAAACGAATACGGCCGTTCATATACCGATTCAACAAGCCTGTAAATACTCCAATGTGGTAGGCATTAATAATTCGTGGCTCCCTATTTGCTGACATTCGTGTAAACGTCTCGAATTGTCTCTCACATGCAATCTAATTGGATTCCGCTGGCAATGAAAAAAATGCTCCTGAATGCGAAATCTGAGTGTTCAGTTTTACCCGTGTCTGTCAGCGAGCGAATTTTAATTTGATCTGGCTGCGAGGCACTCAGTAAACGCTTTTGGCCGTTATTCTTAAAAGTGTCAAATATAAACGTGTTATAAATCGCTGGAATTTCTAGAAAACTCTTAAACTCGTGGTGAACTGAAGACTCACTTATACCTTACGCATGCAAAGCTCATGTTTTTTACACTCGTGCTTTGTTCCCCCTGAATAAAATAATGGTCAATGAAAATTTCGGTTATTCAATGCTATAATTCTATTTCTCTCTCGCTCTCTCTCGCGCTCTCTCGCTCTGTCTCTCTGCATATCTTTCTTTCTTTCTCTCTTTCTTCCTCTCTTTCTCTTATCGTCTTTCTCGCTCTCAATCTCTCCCTCTCTCTCTATGTCTCTATGTCTCTATGGCTCTATGTCTCCATGTCTCTATGTCTCTATGTACTCTATGTCTCTATGTCTCTCTCTCTCTCTCTCTCTCTCTCTCTCTCTCTCTCTCAATGTCACTCTCACTCGCTCTATCTCTCTTCTTTTTCTTCATCTCTCTCTCTCTCACTCACTCTTTTCGTGTGTATGTGTGTACTCTTTGCTCTCTTGCTACCATTTAGACGCAATCGCTCAGAATGCTGAGAGAGGGGCGAAGATTTTATTTCCAGCAGCATAGAAAAGGTATCATCAAATTGTACAGGTCTCAAGCCTTTTAGAGACGGCCTATGAGTAGGAACGAGTCAACTACCTGAAATATATATATATATGCGGTTACACATACAAAGACACGTCGGTGTTTCAGTTTGCAGGCTCCACGACAACCCGCAGAAATAATAAACGATGACACAATGCCGATTATGAAAACTGAAAATTCTGTACGATGAAGTAAGACGGATAGGTTCCTGGTTGGGGAAAAGTGTAGGCCGTATTTATACCAATTTAAATATGCTATGAGTTGTTCACCCATCATCAAGAGAAATATATCGCAGACAGCGTGTTTATGGTTGTGTAAGAGAAGGTAGAGATATGCATTATTCCCAAACACATTGACTCTCGATATACGATATAAACGCGAACATAGACCAAATTTATATTAATATAACGGTAGGATCACGATGTGTAGTCTAAATAGTCTGACAATTTCAGATGCGACTAATGGAGCTTATGTTTAATACTTAATATAATATTTATATGGATTCAAATTGGGCAATTTATCGTAATATGTTTAATATGGTTCCTTAATTGAGGTTTCAAAATCATTTAACATTTTAGGAATTTCTGGGAGAAGCAGCCTTGAAGTGTAATGAAGGATCAGTAAATTGTAAATCGTTACGCAGCTTATATATATATATATATATATGAGGCTGATATAGCATTATAGGGACCATAGGGACCGTAGGGACCATAAAATTTAAACACGTCCAAGTTCATGTGGCTATTAATAGTAATATGGGTTTCAATATTATTATAGTATAAAACCGTGACCATAATTGGTAATACAATAAGCGCCATGTTGGTGAACAATACTCGGAAATGCGTATTAACGTAAAAACGAGTTCCTGCGATTTTTTTATAATACATAAATTTTTTAATTACAATGTCACAAAAATAATAATAATAATAATGGCTAGATATAAGTTTGCATTTAAATTGAAGTAATGCATTGTTGTTTTCGTGCGTGTTATTATTCCGAATTCACTTTTGTATTTTCTATATTCTAGTGTCTATCACCAAATAAGATAAGACGTACATAGCACATGCCCGCGCACGCACACACATACACACATAACAATAGCCACCCAACACACACACACACACACACACACGCAACGGTCACGCACGACCCGCACGTGCCCGCACGCACGCAGCGCACGAGCCCGCGACGCGCGAGCGACAATACAGACACACACACACACCACAGACGACACGCACCACATGTCGCTGAATCTGCAGAGTAGTCTATGAGTCGCGTCTGTTTCCAGTCTGTAGTCTGTGAGTTAGTCTCTGAATTCTGCTTGGCCGTTATATACCTGTTATGTGTACGCTGGTGTTTTTACAATTTACTACATTACATTACAGTTTTACAACTGACTACATTACATACATCATTACATTCTTACATTAATTACATTACATCATTCACTCATACCGCATTAACATTACATTACATCGGCATTACATTACAGTTAAATTAGCTACATTACATGTAAATTTAACTCTCGACGGGAGCGCTGGTGTTTAAGACGGTGTAACATACACGGATTAATACGATGACGCAATAGAATATTAATGCACATACGATGTGGCTAACTCGATCGCAAATTTTACTCTGGGAGGAACGTCCGAGCGTGTCAGGGACACGGAAATTAGTCGCAGCAGGAGAAGATCATAATGAAATTAAGTTCTGTTTTAATTAAGCCCAGCAAAGCTGTCCACACGCTCTAAAAAATACGCTGTTGCCCAAGTCTGCGACAGTCTGCTATTAAAACGAAGCAAGTAAGTATACAGCCGGCTGTCAGGAACGATCAAATACGGTTCAGCAGCACTGCGATACGCTATTGTAGTCAGCATGCAATATTTCATGAGAAATTATGCAGGCGTGGTGATAGCTACAAGACGCTTCTGCTATTCATACGAGTATTTTGCTATGCTTTGATAAATCACCTAGGATTTATCGTCTAATACCAGATTGTGTAGTTTGGATGCTCTTTATGAGTGAACCTAATGTAAACCGCCGTTTTCTTTCTCGCCACCGTGCGGTCCATGCTAAATCCGTTGATTGGGTCTCTCACTGCAGAAGAATTAAATGAGCGAAATAAATTAGTTCCGCTACACTTGCCCGTCGTGCGCGTTGCCGTGGTTTAGGGACATAAACATGATAATACTACTTATACTGGCCCTCATCTCCGGCCATCTATCGCTCTTGCGTGAGTTATATTAGTTTTACGAGCATTTCAACTTCCGACATTTGTGAGTCCATTTGTTGCGGTCTACGTGATGTTTCATAATGTGTTTTCGACGGCCTTCTAATTAGGCATAACACGACTCTGCGTGTGCGCGGATAGACAGACTCATCACGCACAGCACGACGTACGCACGTACGCCGTCACGCGACGCACTGCACGCAGAGCACGCACGCTGAACGCACCAGCGCAGCCAAGCGGACGCAACGGACGCAAGGCACGCACGCACGCGCTACGCCGACGCTAACGTACTCACATTGCGCAAGGCGCATTTATAGGAACGAAACTTTTACGGAATTCGATTCTCTATGGCCGACGGTGCTTGAGGCATTTAGAGGTAGCTTTCGGACGTTCGCGGTAATTCGTCTATTCCTGTCGCTGATTTCCGCTGTTGTTTCGAAGCGTGATCTTTCCAGAGCTGCCGTGCGTGCTAAACGACGGAATGACTCTGACATGCCGAGATAGCGAAAAGTTACGGGCGGTCACGGTAAAGTCGTAGTCGCAGACACGTGTGACGCAATTTTGTGTATGCAAAGAGTGACCGTTTTTAGGACCAGAGCGCGAAAGAGAAAGATCGGGATAGAAAGGGCGGGGGATAAGGGAGAGGCGAGGTTAATAGACGTAGAAGAAACAGGGAAAGACAGAGAGAGAGAGAGAGACAGAGAGCGAGAGAGAGAGCGAAGCTGAGAGAGAGAGAGAGAGAAAGAGAGAGACAGAGGTGGAGGGCAGTAGAAACGAGGGAGAGAAAGTGTGTGTGATGGAGAGAGCGAGAGAGAGAGATGCAGAGAGAAGAGAGAGAGAGAGAGAGAAGGAGAGAGAGAGAGAGAGCGGCGCAGATACCTCGTGCGTGCTAATGTTGTTGTGGTTTTGCGAGTTCATCTATTGCTACAAGCGTTAGTATCGTGCCACGGGCAGCTGTGCTATCTCGCTCAGGGAACCAGCTAGGGGTTATCGGTAATCTGATTCATTGACCTTCTTGACTCGCTGATTTTCGCAAAACTTCGAGAAAAGTCTTAGGACACAAACGATCTGAGGAGCGTACAAGCTTTTTAAGACGCAATCCGATTTTACTAGGCAAACATGCGTCTAGAGTTTACCAGCCAATTCAGTGTCTTCGGAACGAATAGATTTTCGCAGTTGCCATACTCCCTAGCAGGGCGATCAGCCACCGACGAACGGGTTCCTGTAAGATCGTCGGAAAAGCGCCACGCGCGCTCTCTGTGTTCTCTCCTTCCGTCTGCCTGTCTCTCTCCGTATTTCTCTCGCTTTCTCTTTCTACTTCTTTCTCTCTATATGTGTTTTTCTGTCTCTCCTTCTCTCTCTCTCTCTCTCTCTCTCTCTCTCTCTCTCGCTCTCGCTCGCTCTCCCCCTCTCTGTCTCTCATTCTATCTACCTCACTCGACCTGTATATCTCTCTCTTTCCGTCTACCTCTCTCTCTCCATCTCCATCTCTGCTTCCCCCTCTCTCGTTCACTAGCTCTAAAGGCTGCATGAAATACGTCATCATCCTGGCAAGGTCATTTTTGCACGGCTCCATCATATCACTTACCTGTCATCATTAACGCGAATCAGCCTGGGGGGGTCTGCGTTTCCAGTAAGTGGCTTAATTAACATTGTTAGCGAGATGGCGAGATCGCAAAATGTTAGGCATCCAACGTTAACCACGTAAACATGCGCGCACATTTAATGTAATAGCAAATGCAAAGAGAAAACACAATTATACACGTTGTATCAGTGTTTGTCGAATTTAGCGTTAGTGTGTTGTTAACGTCACTGCACGGTAGTGACGAGTCGAAATTCCTGTTATTTTTTGTTACAATTGTCAACAGAAAACGTTGCAACGTCGTGAAGAGCACAATCTTGAGCACTCGGCATCATCTAATCAGGAGTGAATAATACTCCTGATCTAATCAAGAGCTAATTATACCTATTTATTATTTATATATTATATATTATATAATAATATATATAGTATATATTTATTTATATATTATTATTATTTTTATTATTTATTATTTCTAGGTATTATTGGCTCTTGATCTAATCAATGGTCACCGTTGCCCCCGCGTCATCTCGTCACCACGTCAACCGCGCAGGCTCCCCCTGTGTCTCTACTTCAGGTGTTGAACAACAGTAAGGGCGTCCATAGGCGGCAGGCCTGAAAAGCAGCGAACAAAATTAAATTAAAAAATACTCACACTGTTACTGGCGCTTACAAAATACATACCACTTTATTCATGTTTAAATAACTACAGATTCATGCTCTATGCTCCGCTCGAAACTTTCCCAGCTCTATGTGATGCGAATTTCTGCAAAGTTGTCTAAACACATTTCAAACACAAAAATCACCAACCGGTTGCTGCGGCTACGCCACCTGACGGAATGTCACGAATACACAACAAGACCAATTTTACTCATAATGCTTTTCTAGAGAGTCCACGAGACATCTAACTGCGTGCATAATGCAAATTATTGGCCGCTCTAGTGCCGAATTTCGGCGAAAAAAAGAAGCCAAAAAAGGCCTTTTCTAGAGACGAAATAGTGCAATTTGCGGAGGCTTACTGTTGTACGCCTCTTTCACAAGCGGATACGTGGAGGCAAGCCACCGTAAGTAAGTAAGTAAGTAAGTAAGTAAGTAAGTAAGTAAGTAAGTAAGTAAGTAAGTAAGTAAGTAAGTAAGTAAGTAAGTAAGTAAGTAAGTAAGTAAGTAAGGAAGTAAGTAAGTAAGTAAGTAAGTAAGTAAGGAAGTAAGGAAGTAAGTAAGTAAGTAAGGAAGTAAGGAAGTAAGTAAGTAAGTAAGTAAGTAAGTAAGTAAGTAAGTAAGTAAGTAAGTAAACACTTTATTTAACGACGGTAAAACATGTTAGGTACAGACACAACAAAATGGCGCGGACCTATCTTCCACATGGGCGTCTCACAGCAATGGAACAGTTAAATATTAAATAAATACACAATAAGAGTTGAACACTCGCTGGTCACGTGAACGGTACGCTGGCGATCACGCAACGTGATTGTGGCCACCGTCGGAGGGGTATAGGCACTCGACGCAACACACTGAACCGAGGCCGCATCCTCATGCGCATGCGCACTTTCGTTTCTTGTGGAGAGACAAGAAAAATGCGAGCAGTTCGCGAAGCTCGTTCGTATTTTTTTGGCTAGGTTGTTATAGTTAAATATTTATTTATTTTTTGTCACCCTGATACGCATTTGTACAGCATACGCACATCTACAAATAGATCTCGGTTCAGTGTGTTGCATTGAGTGCCTATACCCGTTTGAGAAGTGATTGTGTGTTATTCGTGTTTCTTCTGTTCGGCGCGGGCCTGCTTGTATATCACGCCCTCCTTCTCATCTCACTTAGAGCTTACTACTTAGCGCTCGTGCTCTCTCCCTCTTTCCCCTCTTTCACCCCTTTCTCTCTCTTCTCTCTCTCGCTCTCTCGATATATATATATATATATACATGTCGTAGATGAATTTGCAAATTGCTCACTAAACTTAAACTAGAGTGGGCTTTATACGTTTTTCGGTGAATCTATCCACTATGGGTTTAATTTCCAGTATAGTGCATGCGGTGACAGTGACAATTTCACATGCTTGAATACACGAGCCTTACTGACATTGTCCGTCTGGTATGAGTAACTCTGCTAAAGTAATGTCTTACAAAAGACGGCTTGCACTGAAA
The DNA here is from genome assembly GCF_000485595.1 of Priapulus caudatus. Lineage (NCBI taxonomy): Eukaryota > Metazoa > Priapulida > Priapulimorpha > Priapulimorphida > Priapulidae > Priapulus > Priapulus caudatus. The sequence continues at coordinate 187,430 of NW_014577541.1, read as the reverse complement.
CTGAGTATTCGAATAATACCGTATCTGCGAGCAGTCAACGAGGCGGGTAACCCTTTCAAAACAACATTCGCGCAGTTTCGCTTACATTAATTCGGATGTATAGCTCAGTTTGCCAGATTAGTACAGCTCATCCCGTTTCCCCTCGCCCTTTACTAACCTGCGTACAACATCCTGTCTGATCCGGAAAGAAATACTTGCAAGTCACACCGTCTCCTAGTGACGTCATTACGATAGGCATCGTTGCAATGCGTGCTTGTTGCTGGCATTAACAGCAGTCTCCTATCCGTCGTGATTTCGCATGCGTTTATTGTGGCGCGGCACCGGTGGCAATATTTTAACCGTGCTTTCGACAGGAGCCAGCTGCATCTAACAGAAGCCCACCGCGCGACTAGCGGACAACGTTGGAGCTATCAGGAGTAGCAACGTTCAGCCGCTCACGAGCTGCCGTATACGGGCTGGCGTTTATTTACGCGCAGCTTTATGCGGTACACACGTAAACCAACGCAGCGAGCGAGGAATGCTTTAATAGACACAACTGCACTGACACGACGACATGCAGGCTTCCGTCACGCGCCGATTGTCAAAATAAACGCGTGACATTTCATCTGGAAGCGTGTGCGACGCGAGCGACCCGTGAACGCGGTTGAGAGCCGCAATGATGACAGAAATATATTGCGGCTCTTTCCGTGAAATCCAACAATAATAGTTATTTGTTTTGATTGACGGAGCGCCATGTGCTGGCCAGCGTATATACGCTTAAAATCGGTATTCTCCCCCTAAAATAGCAGACGAAACAACAAGAAACATTGGCTAATGAGCAAAATTGTTAGTATGTTCGCATTTTGCGAGCACACCTAATGTGTATGTTTTATATGCACACGCGTGCACGCAAGCACGCTGCCCCGCCCGCAACCACCCACGACCAAATACCCACTTTTCCCCACACACAAATACACACACGCACATAGGCACAAACACATGCACGCACGCACAAACATACACAAGAAACCGAGCACGCGCACGCACACCATTGCGATCATTAAAATGCAAGCGTAAATGATTGCCGTTATTTGGATACAAAGTGGACAGCTTCATTGTCGACGATGACACATTTCCCGCATGTGTACTGTCATTGGACATCGACGATAAGTACTAATCATTTCGTGCAAAACATCAAGGACATTTCGCCGATCGTTTATATCTACCTTACAGACACCTCCGCCCACTCCCGATGTTACGCGGCTGAACATTCGTTTCCTATCCGAACGCGCGAAGGCGATCCGAGTTGCATAAAGCAACCTCGCTGATTCTCACACGCAGATGCAACCAAGACGCTAGTGCGTTAGACTAGGCTAGTGCGTTAGACTGCGCTTAGACTCGGCACACAGCACGATATTACTCGCCTTCCCGCGCGCTCTCCGACAGCATTCACGTATATACGAGGTTTACAAACGCATCGAGATGTGTTGCTGCTACGCTCTCAAAGTAATCATGATCAAGATGCACACATGGCGAGACTACAAAGCCAGCGAGCAGTCATCCCGTAAATTATGAAGCAGATACAAGCGCGAGATGTCTAGAGGCGTCAGATGCCTGCTATTCGCCTAAGCCTATTTTGTCGAGATGATTCGCAACGGAAATGAATTAAAATTAATTTTCTCTGCGGCGGCGAAGCAGAGAGTGAGCGCTGAATTTCTAGTCGCGGTGTAATGCGGGGGGATGGGGAGGTGCACGTAGCTCTCGCGTGATGAGTACATGTAGGCAGGCACGGGAATGGAAACCGCACGCAGACACACCTACTCATATCAGACAAACAAAGAATCAAACACATAAATATAGCAAAAACAGTTGGAAACATTCATTTCCGTGATTACTCACGATTACGCGCGCCCTCACGCGCACACACACACGCGCGCGCGTACACACATGCACACACACACACACACACACACACATACACACACCAACCACCACTTTACAGACATCACGCCACCATCACCACACACACATGACACACATCAATTTACTGAAACAAGCAACATCGATTCAATCAACACTACACACATCCCACACACACACACATCCTACCGCACCCATCACTACACGATACAGCACTCTCATTCCAATCACCACACACTCACATACCACATACTACAATACATATTGCCCTCGTACACACACACACACAACACGAACCACACCACACACACACCAACACTCACTTTACACACATTACACGATAACACCACACTACCACACCACACCACAATCTTTTCACAACTACACTGCATCCAACACTTACGCACACATCACCACAACACCAACACCCACACATACACACACACAACACGACACCCACACACACATTCTTCACACTTATAGCAGCGCACACACACACACACACACACACACACACTACACACCACACACCACACACAGGCACACGACCACACACCACATCCCACACACACATTACTACAGTTTTATGCACGCACCACACGCACGCTCGCGCGGTTCGATTCATCGGTTCCCTAGCGTGCTCGTATATACCAATTTTCATTTTAAAACGGTAACAGGCCCACTCATTACTAATCTGCCAGTAACCATTATTAGGACGAAGCCAAGAAACGTAATTAACGCGCCTCTATTTCCCGTATACCGATATCTAACCATTCCTGTAACATACCTTCCACTGTTCGTAGGCAATAATAATTCGTGGCTCACCTAATTCTGCCTGACATTCGTTCGCCTTGTGGTACTCGTTAAACCTCAGCGCTTACATGGTCTCTCTCCGCGACTAGTCTCGATTGTCTCTCCCATGTTCAATCTAATTGGAATTCCGCTTGGCAATCGAACAAAAATTGCTCATCTGAATGCGAAGTAATCTGAGTGTTTCCAGTTTTTCACCCGTGCTATTTCAGCTGATCGCGAATTTAATTTGATTCTGGCTTGTCGCGAGGCCCACTCAGTAAACGCTTTTTGGCGTTTATTCTTTAAAACGTGTCAATATAACGGTTACTATAATTCGCTCTGGAACTTTTCTAGAAAACTCTCTAATACTTTTCGGTTGTGTCCGTGGAACCTGAAGACCTCACTTATACCTTACGCATGCCCGAAGCCTCATGTTTTTACTCCTCTGTGCTTTGTTCCCCCTTGAATAAAATAAATGCGTCAATGAAAATTTCTGCGTTATTCAATGCTATAATTCTATTTCTCTCTCTCGCTCTCTCTCGCGCTCTCTCGCTCTCGCTGCATATCTTTCTTTCTTTCTCTCTTTCTTCCTCTCTTCTCTCTTATTCGTCTTTTCTCGCCTCTCAATCTTCCCTCTCTCTCTATGTCTCGTATGTCTTTATGGCTCTATGTCTCCATGTCTTATGTCTCTATGTACTTTCTATTGTCTCTCATGCTCCCTCTCTCTCTGACTGTCTCTCTCTCTCTCTCTCTTCTCATCTATCGTGCACTCTCACTCGCTCTATTCTCTCTTCTTTTTCTTGCTCTCTCTCTCTCTCATTCTCGACTTCTTTTTCGTGTGTATGTGTTGTACTCTTCTGCTCTGCTTGCTACCTAGGACGCAACATCGGCTCAGGTTATTTCTCGCAGACGAGGGGCCGCAAGATTTATTTCCAGCACGCATCAGATAATACATCTGGTTTATATCATCAGAAATTGTTCTACAAGGTCTCCCCTGCTTTCAAGCCTTTTTTAGAGACGGACCCTGATGTGATGTAGGAATGACTCCGTCAACTACCTGATTAACTTATTATATTATAGCGTATATATATATATCATATATATATATTATAGTCTCGAATGGTGGGTCGTGGCCGTACCTGTCGCGTGCGTTCACTGCCGATCCGTGGCGATAACCCGCTGTGAGCATTAAACTCCCTTTAGTCCGCTTGAGTTACGTGTATTGCTGGTCGATTAGTAAAAGTATTCGTGCACGCGGTGCCAGTTGTAAATGCTTGATTGTGTACAGAATAGCCGGAGTTTTCCTGCTTGACCGTGATTCTTTTACATTCGGTTTTCCTCGAGTTAACATGTTTCTTCGGTAACGCCCGCTTTTCCGATAACATAGTATTTCTCTCCGTTAGGAATTTTCGACATTTTTCTCGCAACAAATTATATCGAAATAAGCCTCTGGCGACGTAGTGTAAAAAAACTAGAGTCGGGATTTTCCTTTCTCTTTATCGTAGTGTTATACACGTCATCTCGCCGCATGGAGTTTGCTCTCACGTGACCTAGTGTAGTACAGATTGCAGAAAGCGGTGATTTTCACAACTTATACACTCTCTTCAGCTGGCAATATATTCCTGCCCCTATGCGTACAGATGTCTGGATATAGGGCGCGAGGGTTGTGTGTGTAGGGGGGGGGTGTTCGTATCATGTGGGGATTCGAGCGACCATGCAAGGGAGGCACGGTGCGACGGTCATCGTTGAGATTACTTCAAATCTTATTAAAATCTCGCCCGACGCCTCGTCGATTTATCCGCGACAGGACATAGCGTTGCTCACAGCCGCGGAGAACTAAAGCTCCAT
>NW_014577541.1:177574-182866 GCF_000485595.1 Priapulus caudatus | reverse complement strand
AGTATTAATAATATATTAAATTAAGATTTAGCACCAGAGTAAACATAAAAATAATAATAATAATACACCACAAAACATCATCATAAACTTAAAATATCACCCCGGCTTACATAACCAATTGTAAACCAAATGTGATCAACTGATATCAAAGCAGAGACTATTTTCATAAGTAAAAACTTATATTAAGATAAAAAATACTTTCTCTTCTCGTATCTCTCGCCCTCTCTCGCTCTGTTGCTCTTGCCATATCTTTCTTTCTTTCTCTCTTTCTTCCTCTCTTTGCTCTTATCGTCTTTCTCGCTCTCAATCTGCTCCCTGCTCGTCTCATCTATGTCTCTATGTCTCTAACTGGCTCTATGTTTCCATGTCTCTATGTCTCTATGTAACTCTATGTCTCTATGTTCTCTCTTCTGCTCTCTTCATCTTTCTCTGCTGATCTCAATGTCACATACTCACGTGCCTCTATCTCTCTTTCTTTTCTTCAGTCTTCTCTACGTCTCACCTGCACGGTCTATTCGATGGTGTATGTGTGTACTCTTTGCTGCTCATTGCCTACCATTTAACGCAATCGCTCAGAATTGCTGGAGAGGGGGCGAATAGATTTCTTTCCAGCAGCATTAGAAAAAGGTATCATCAAATTGTAGACGGTTCTCAAGACCTTTTTAGAGACGGCCTATGAGTAGCGAAACGCAAGTCACATACCTGAAATATATATATATTAGTATATATACGATAATATTAAGCAATGGAGGTGTGGGGTTGGTGGTCACTGCATGGATAACACGCACGAGCATAAATCGTTAGCAGTTATTACGTGTATGCGGTGTAAGTACGTGCACGCTTGCACGTGTAAATGTGATTGTAAAGAATGCCGAGTTCCTGCTTGGTGCATCTTTTTACATTCGTTTTCGATAACATTTCTCTAACGCAGCTTTTCCGAAACAGATTTCGTAGAATTCGAAATTTTTCGCACAAATACGAAAAAGCCTCTGCGAGGGGAAAAAAAATAAGTCGATTCTTTCTCTTATCTGTGTTATAAGTCCCGCAGATGAGTGCCGCTCACGTACCAGGTAACAAGATTGCAGAAAGCGTTTCAAAACTTTCAGCGGAATATATTTGCATGCGTAAGATGGGAGGGGGAGGTGTGTGTGTAGGGGGGGGGTATCATGTGGGGATTCAGGCATGCAGGGAGCGGCACGAATCGTGCAGATTATTAAACTTATTAAACTGGCCGTCGCATTATCCGCGACAGCAAAGGTGCTCAGCGGGAGAATAAAGCTCATTAGAAATAGATGCTTTCATCAATTGTGATTCAGAGAAAGACAGAAAAAAGAATGTTGTGTGTGTGAGAGAGCGAGAGACACACACGCACACACACGCGCGCGCGCACGCAAGAGAGAGTGTGTGCGCGCGTGTGTGTGTTTGAGAGAAAGAAAGCGAGCGAGCGAGTGAGAGGGAGAGCAAGAGACAGAGACTAAGAAAGAGAGAGAGAGAGAGAGAGAGAGAGAGAAATCTGCCGTGTACATCGCTTAATGACAAGTAACGGATTAGTGCAGAACGACGAAACAATCGCTTACGCGCGAGGTTTAAATAATAGAGAGAAGAAAGAGAGTGAGTGAAAAAGAGAGCGCGAGAAGGGAAGGGAGAGAGAGAGAGGCGAAAAAATTACTCGCGTGGGTGAGGCAGTAAGAGGCGACGATCGGTATTTATTCGGCGCGCGTGTTGTCGGACATTGATGGATGCAGCTGTCGTTGCTGCTGCTGCTGCTGCTGCTGCCATTTCCCATCGTGACAGCATCGTGATCCGCCTATATTGTGCTCTAGACGGCATGTATAGATGAGATTATTACCTGGAGAAAGAACTGCTGTCGTGCATGTGCAAATACGTAATCCAAGCCGAATGCAGACGGATTCACCACGATGCGAATCGCCCGCGAGGATCTCCTAGCGTGGTGCATAGCATTCATCAGATGACGCGATGATTCTAATATTTGATATGCTCTGGCGTAATTCGAATCCACGATCACGTGGTGGATATCAGTATAGTGAATAAAAACAATAGAGTGCGCAAGGGTTAGTTACTGGAAAACCAACGTTCGCTAGCCGTAATCTGTCTACGATTTATTACGCTTAATTCAACAAACCTGAGTAAACAATCTACGTTAGACATTCCTCTAGCATCGTACGAAATCGGTTTCCCAATACACTTTCACAATCCGAAAATATAAACTAAATCGTATCGCACGGATTCCGTGTTTCAAAACATTTTTATCATAAATTTATAGCGGTGCCATTAGAAATCTGCCGCTTGTTGAAAGAAATACATCCGGTGAGCCAAATGTAGTGTTTCCTGTAATTAAGCCTTTGGCTTTATATAGTGATGATACAGTGATGATATACGTACTGATGATATAGTGAAACAAAAAAAGGAACCACCATAGGTATCCTGCAAAATAATTGGTTTGGAATATAACTGGAATCGATGCTCTATACTGATGAGTTTTGTAACGAACGTTTTATATGAGCCGTGTCATATACAACCAGTTTTGTGACAGTGGTATCATGTGAGCATTGTTATGACTACATTATTACATGAGCCGTTACATAGAGCGTTTTTGGATTAGTAGTATTGGCTCGACCGTATTATACGAGCACCGGCATCGCAACAATATCATATAAATAGTATTTTAGCAGGGAAACATGATTGAATCATAACACAAGAATAACGAACACAATAAACTGCTTAGCAATAATCAAGGGGGCAACTGTATGAAAACCAACACTAACTAGAAGAGGTCGCTGTATGAACTTTATGGGCAGTGTAAGAATGTTAATACGTTCTCGCAGGATTTGTTTTCGAATACCAACACTAACAAGAGGGCGGCTAGTGTTACAAACCAAAATGATATAGGCTACAGGAAAAGACGGGCATTGACGAATCTGTGTTATCTGCATATGAACAGAATCATATTAACGCCATAAATATAGATATCGTATTACCAGATTTAGATGAAAGACGTCGACCTCAATCTGTCTCCTTCGTCGTCAGCTTGCTAGCGACTGGCAGCAATATATCTACTTCTATATGCTAGCCGATACAAAGCCGAGTGGAGCACGTATATAACGGCTAGTCGAAATCCGTAGCGAGTCTGTCAGGCGGCGATAGTGAATCACGAAAAATCTCGACTAATCCGTCGACATAAGCCACGTGGTATATGCGCCCACATAAATGTCATCATAGACGAAATATCGATTTGCGAGCGAACACGCGCACTCGCTATCGAAATACCAACAGTTGTCTGCCTAGAATAACCGCGCGCGCGCCTGCCATACCGTGACGATCGACGCGCCACCTCTCATTAAATACGAGAAGTATTTACGTTTCTCTTTATAGGAAGAATTCTTATGAAAGATAAGGTAAATGGGTTTATAACAAAATTGTGTTCTATACATGTAATGCATTGAATGCATGTAATAAATGAATTCAGCATTGTTTAGTGCATTTCAAATGCAAACATGCAAAATGCATTCAACATATACGCTTTTGTGAAAACACCGCCCTCATCGTCTACATTACAATATATATAATCGTCTACATTATATATATAAAATGTATGTGCGTGTGTGTGTGTGTGTGTGTGGGTGTGTGTGTGTGTGTGTGTGTGTGTGTGCGCGCGCGCGTGCGTGTACGCCTGAGCATTGCATGAGCCGCGTATTGTGCGTGTTATTATTCCGAATTCACTTTTGTATTTTCTATATTCTAGTGTCTATCGCCAAATAAGATAAGACGTACATAGCACATGCCCGCGCACCGCCCGCACATGCCCACGCCCATGCACATGCCCGCACATGCCCGCGCGCCGTGCACGGACGCTATGAGTCCGTCTGTTCCCGTCTGTCAGTCTGTGAGTTAGTCTCTGATTCTGCTTGCCGTTATATACCTGTTATGTGTACTGCTGGGTGTTTTTACAATTACATTACATTACATTACATTACATTACATTACATTACATTACATTACATTACATTACATTACATTACATTACATCGCATTACATTACATTACAATTAATACAATTACATGTAAATGACTCTGCGCACGGGAGCGTGGTGTTAGACGGTGTAACATACACGGGATTAAACGATGACGCATAATATTATGCACATACGATGTGCTAACTCGATCGCAATTTTACTCTGGGAGAACCTCCGCCTGGTTGTCAAGGGACACGGAATTAGTCGCAGCAGGAGAAGACATAATGAAATTAGTTTGTTTTAATTAAGCCCAGCAAAGCTGTCACACGCTCTAAAAAATACGCTGTTGCCAAGTCTGCGACATTAAAAGAAGCCAGTAATATAAGCCTGTGAGGACGATCAAATACGGTTCAGCACAACTGCGATACGCTACTGTACACATGCCATATATTTCATGAGAAATTATGCAGGCGGGTGATAGCTATAAGACGCTCTGCTATTCTATACGAGTATTTTGCATGCTTGTGATAAACACCTAGATTTACTCGCTATACCCAGATTGTAGTTTTGGAGTGCTATTAGTGAGTGAACCTAAGCTAAACCCGTTTCTCCCACGTGCGTCCATGCTAAATCTCGTTGATTGGTCTCTCTCGAAAATTAAATGACGAAATAAATTAGTCGCTACACTTGCCGTCGTGCGGTTGCAGTGGGTTTAGGGACATAATCATGATAATACTACTTATACTGCCCTCATCTCCGGCCATCTATGCGCTTCTTGTCGTGAGTTATTAGTTTTACGAGCATTCACTTCCGACATTTGTGAGTCATTTGTTGCGTCTAACGTGATGTTTCATAATGTGTTTCGACGGCCTTAATTAGCTCCATAACTACGACGTCTGCGTGTGCGCGGATAGCAGACTCATCACGCACGCACGTACGCACGTACGCCGCACTCACGCACGCACGCACGCACGCACGCACGCACGCATGCACGGACGCACGGACGCAGGCACGCACGCACGCACGCACGCACGTACTCACATTGCGCAAGGCGCATTTATACGAAACTTTTACGGAATTCGATTTCTCTATGGCGACGGTGCTGAGCATTTAGAGGTAGCTTTCAGACGTTCGCGGTAATTCGTCTATTTCCTTCGCTGATTTCCTGTTGTTCGAAGCCGTGATTTTCAAGCTGCCGTGCGTGCTAAACGACGGAATGACTTGACATGCCGGAGATGCGGAAAAATCGGGCGGTCATCGGTAAAGTCGTAGTCGCAGACAAATGCCGTGATGCATGAATAAAAGTAAACAGCGGGCG
>NW_014577541.1:169427-176617 GCF_000485595.1 Priapulus caudatus | reverse complement strand
CCTCTGTCATGTGTTACATTTACCATGTGTTACCTCTACCATGCGTTACCTCTGTCATGTGTTACATTTACCATGTGTTACCTCTACCATGCGTTACCTTTGTCATGTGTTACATTAACCATGTGTTACCTCTACCATGAGTCACCTTTGTCACGAGTGTCCTCTGTCACGTATTTCTTTCCGCACGTAGACATTCAGCTAGACGTCATTTAAGCGCTGACTGCCGCACGACAGCTTTGCTACATCTAACCAATTTCGCTTCAGCCGACACGGCAGCAAGCATCCGGACTGGCTTGCGTCGTCACAACTACAGATTTTAAGATCGGCGAGCAAGTTCCGTGCAGGTGAATTCAGGTGAGCGCACGACGCGCAGTCGCTCTCTGGCCGGCTATTATTCCAAAATAACCCGCACCTTTGTACGGTTGTAATTTTAGCAGGAAATTTGAGGCGAGTAAAGACTGCCCGTGGAAGGTTTTTTGTATTTTTTTTCCCGGTCCGCGCTGATGACAGGATGTTAGGAGATGGCTGCGTAATCCAGAAAATTATTTCTGTGTAGGGTTATATCGGCGAAAGGCTTTTCTATGGTTTTACAGTATGGAATTATTTTCGTGCACAGTTCGCAGGAAAGACGCTAAAAGTATACTAATTGCTGCGGTATTTTACGTGAATGCAAAATACATTTGCCATCTGCCAAAGGTAATGCACGGCAGCGAGGAAATTTAAGTGTTTTTCTCGGAGGCCAAGTTTTCGAGGCCGATCAGGCTACGATTATTTGTAGTTATTTACGAAAACCGTGCGCTTGTGTGCGCGCGCTTGTGCCTACGCGTGCGTTCGTGCGGTAAATGAGTCTAATCAAGAGCGGATAATACCTAGAGTGTACTCCATGTGTCACCTCTGTCAAATGGGTTATCTCTAGCCAATGTTTTTACCCATCTACCATCGCGTTAAGAGAGAGAGAGAGAGAGAAAGAGAGAGAGAGAGAGAAAGAGAGAGAGAGAGAGAGAGAGAGAGAGAGAGGATGCAGCCTTGTCCGACGCCAGTAAACGATAAACCACTCTCTCATGTCTGGCACTCTGAACCAGACTTAGTAAATGAGCAACGCAGATGGGAGCGGAGAGAATGGAGAGATGCTGAGAGAGTAGGATGAAATTACTGCAAGAGAGGATGATGATAAGATAGTGGGACGGTGAAGCTGAACGAGAGAGGGAGAGGAGCCGAGTAGCGAAAAAAAGAAGTATATATACAAAAATAAGGTGGCTTGATTGAGTGAGATGGTGAGAAAGTGACAAGAGTAGAGAGAGAGGTTTATGGCAGAGGTAGGCGCGTGGTAATTTTTTTTATTTAGAAAGACGGTGTCGGAAACGAAAGAAACTGAACAAAAACCATCAGCGAGCTTTTGTGCCGAGAGCCGCTAGATCCGCGCTCGATAAATGGCTGCCGGCTGGTGAAATCATCGAGGATATAAAAGTATGTCGATGGAAATGATGCGAAAACGTACACGCAACCCGCTCGAGAAAAGCATCTACACGTTTCATCACTTGGTCACTATCTACCGACTAACTAGCTGTATAGTTAGGAAGTTGAGCTCTCGTTCAGTATTTAGCTCTAGTGTATTAGACCAAGTTGACCTCTTTGCTGACACGGAGGGTGGCCACTGATAGAGTACCTGCGGTGGTTCTTTCATGCCCCACTTACTGGAGACGGTCTGCCGTTTTACCGTGTTTATCCGAGCGACGATTTCTTCACAATTCATAATGTAGAGAGCAGAGCGGTTGAACATTGAGAAAAATTTACTCTCCCGGCACAGGAGAGTAAACACACAACTTTCACAATGAACAGTTACTGTGGATACGCCAACCACGAGACGAGTATGGCAGGCGAGGTGGGACACAAATGGTATTTAGTGACTATAATTTATTCCATTTAGTGACAGTCATTAAATCAACCAATCAGATACAACTTATTTTTTCTCAGCCAATCATAGGCATGGAATTATTGACAAACACTAAATGATTTAATGATAGACACTAAATGATTTAGTGACAGTCACTAAATACCATTTGTGTCCCATGCACCTCGCCTGCCAGAGACGAGCGCAGCTCTTTTACTGCCTGCTGTGTCGTAGCGAGACATCTCGCGCGACGAGAGGTAGCGTGCGATGAAACTACGGTCAACGATGTTAAGCGCAGAACGAGTTCTAAACTAGATGCGTGCAGTTATTGGCGGCTCTGATGAGCAACCGTTGCGAAATTTATTGTAAGAATCAACATAAAGGACGGAGCGGACAAGAAACCCTACATTTCTCACGAAACCCTTTCGATTTGCTATTTCTGTTCGGTACGTGAAAGGTACGGGAATTAACTAAAGTAAAACTTGGAACAATCTAAACGAGCCCCTTTCTGCATGACACCTATACGAGTGTCAGCACCGCGTTGCATGAAATTCAGACTATAGCAATAAAAAATGTGTTACTAAAGTGTAATAATAAAACGAGTGAATTTAATTAGGGATACATTCAGGGTTGGTAGGTGATTTTCGGTCGAAATTTCAATACCCATTTTATTTGATAGATGGCGCCCATGGGCAGCTATGTATACGTAGATATTATCCTGATATTATGTATGTAGCCTCCCAAAGAGTTCAAAATCCCCGCAGACGCATATTCTAATCACAGCAGTTCAATCACTGTGAAATGTAGAAAAGTGCTAATATTATCTCCATTGTTAGAAATGCTAAAGTTGCTGATTTTTCAAAAGCTCTTTCTCAAATCTCACAACTCCGATTCCAAAAACTTTTATTCCGTTTGAATGATAACAGATTTAAGGAAAAAAACGCTCCCTGGAATTTTTATGAAATATTATATTTTAGAAGTTATGGCTCTTTGTTTACGAAATTGTTGTGTTTTAAAAATCATTACAAATTTTCGTGCATCTTTTCAACTTATTTCCCAAATAAAAGCATTTTAAAAAATTCAGGGACTTTTTTGTTAGTTTATACTATGAACAACCTATGGCTAAAGGTTTAGGTCCCAGCTCTTTGCTGTTTCTGAGAAATAATAAGAAGAAAAAACATTTTTATATAAATTCACAATTTTTGCCATTACGTAATTAGCGATGATGTTTTGATTGAATTTGATGAGCAGTTATGTTGCAATGCCCTTGACAGAGGTACCTGTCCGTAACCCTGACTGTATCCTTAAACAGAGGGCCTTCATCACCGAGGTACACGGACAAATGCGACGTATGACGGCGAGGAAGGCAAATATGCTCAGAGAAGGGAGGAGGGGACGTTAAATGAAGAAAGGGTGGATGCTGCGAGTGGTAAGGGTAGGCTGTGGTAAGAGAGGAGAGTAGAATCCTGATAGAAGAAGGATGCCGAGGGAAGGGGATTACCTCTACCATGTCTTACCTCTGTGATGTGTCACCGCTGTCATGTGTCACCGCTGTCATGTGTCACCTCTGTCATGGGTTATCTCTACCATGTTTTACCTCTACCATGCGTTACCTCTGTCATGTGTTACATTTACCATGTGTTACCTCTACCATGCGTTACCTCTATCATGTGTTACATTTATCATGTGTTACCTCTACCATGCGTTACCTCTGTCATGTGTTACATTAACCATGTGTTACCTCTACCATGAGTCACCTTTGTCACGAGTGTCCTCTGTCACGTATTTCTCTCCGCACGTAGACATTCAGCTAGACGTCATTTAAGCGCTGACTGCCGCACGACAGCTTTGCTACATCTAACCAATTTCGCTTCAGCCGACACGGCAGCAAGCATCCGGACTGGCTTGCGTCGTCACAACTACAGATTTTAAGATCGGCGAGCAAGTTCCGTGCAGGTGAATTCAGGTGAGCGCACGACGCGCAGTCGCTCTCTGGCCGGCTATTATTCCAAAATAACCCGCACCTTTGTACGGTTGTAATTTTAGCAGGAAATTTGAGGCGAGTAAAGACTGCCCGTGGAAGGTTTTTTTGTATTTTTTTTCCCGGTCCGCGCTGATGACAGGATGTTAGGAGATGGCTGCGTAATCCAGAAAATTATTTCTGTGTAGGGTTATATCGGCGAAAAGCTTTTCTATGGTTTTACAGTATGGAATTATTTTCGTGCACAGTTCGCAGGAAAGACGCTGAAAGTATACTAATTGCTGCGGTATTTTACGTGAATGCAAAATACATTTGCCATTTGCCAAAAGTAATGCACGGCAGCGAGGAAATTTAAGTGTTTTTCTCGGAGGCCAAGTTTTCGAGGCCGATCAGGCTACGATTATTTGTAGTTATTTACGAAAACCGTGCGCTTGTGTGCGCGCGCTTGTGCCTACGCGTGCGTTCGTGCGGTAAATGAGTCTAATGTATGTGCGGCGCGTATAGAGTGTACGAGTAAGTATATGACCAGAGATATTACGTGCATATGCAAGCGTGTTTTGTCTTAGCTTTTTATTTAGCATCATGCGTAAAATAGATAAACAATAAAGTAGAGTACAATCAATAAATTCTGTGTATATTATTTTACTCCTGTCAGAATCACTTGTCCCCATCGGAAGAGCAGATTAACTTTAATTTTACGCCTGCTAAAGAAATCCTGAACATGACATGAATGCTTGTTCACGTTACCACTCGTCGAAATACTCAAATTACCAAACCATCGCATTCTCGTTTTCATTATTTCACACACACCACACACACATATATATATATATATATATGAATGATATCATATCACACATTACATAAACTATAATAACATACTTTTGACGTGTGCCTACCCATACATGTTTTTAACGAAATGATGTTTTAACACGAGAATTCCATTTCAAATTTAATTATTACTTTATAAATAATATATTCCACGCGGCATCCCATGTTCTAATTATATCAGTGAAGCAATTATAATTTATTTCTCTCAAGCTGCGCTGCGATTAAAAGGTCCATATGAATGTTTTTTTTATACATTTTAAACCCATGCATGTATAATGATAATTACTCTAATCAACCCGTACGACACTTAGCAATTTATCCACCTCCCCGTAAAGGGCAACGACATTTATAGGTGTACGATATATATTCGTTTACTGCTGTTGAACGCCAATGTGTGTAGTCTGTGTATATCTCAACCACGTGCATCTCTCTCTCTCTCTCTTTCTCTCTCTCTCTCTCTCTCTCTCTCTCTCTCTCTCTCTCTCTCTCTCTCTCTCTCTCTCTCTCTTACCAACGCAAGAGTCAGCCACATGCTGGCACACGCACAGGCACATACGCATGTTCATGCACACGCACGCATGCGCATATGCACATAAATGTGTGTTTGTTTGTTTGTTTGTTTGTGCGTGCGTGCGTGCGTGCGTGCGTGTGTGCGCTCGCGTGTGTGTTCGTGCCTGGGCGTGGGCGAATGTACTTGCAAACGCAAGTTCAAGCGTGTTTTTCTCAGAGTTTCTAACACGCTTATTCGGAGCGCCAGGTGTTTCTTATAATTATATATTTCTTTGGCTAATTACATCACGTGTTGTATCTCTTTTACTGGTAATATAAGGCAGTTTTTATTACTTATCGACGAAGGAGCACAGCTGGTGAATAAATTACTGCTTGATTAACATATTATTTTATTTTAAAATTAAAGCTAATTTTAGTGACAGCGTTTTTGAATTCGGTGGGGTGGGTTAATGCAGATTTTTGTATGGGGTGTAGGAACGTGGGAAAGGATTGTGAATGCATTCTCATGTCTGGCTATCTTTGTTGAATGGGTGCGCGCAGGCAGCATCATATTAAGTCAGAGAAACACCCTCATTTATGTATTTATAAAGGTAGGTTTACGGGGATGAAGAAAGTAGTAAAAAGGCAAGAGCTGTGCCCCGTAGAGACTGTCCAGGCCTCCTCTTCACGCATGCCTATTTAGGTATTTATGCCTTTCTGGCAAAATCTTTCTTTTCGCGTTTCTGAATAGTTGATGTTCATGTCACTTGTTCGTAGTAAGCTACAGCGATAGAGAACGAGAACATAAAGCCTATATGCATTCTAAAATGATCGACGCGAAGCAGTGTGCTTCACAAGATGGATGTAATACTTCACAGTGGTGAACAGTTGTTATTATTTATTTAAGAAATCCAGTATAAGCTATTGTTACCATCTCAAATATTCATCGGTTTTTAGTAGGACATATATCTAAATGTTTATCCGATGGGTTTCTCAGTTATTTCAAGTAATTGTATCCATCTCTTTATTTTTTAACGCAATTGTCTCGGTACGGATTTGTAAAATAATAATAATTTAAATCGCTCAATGCATATTAAAGTGTTCCGTCAAGTATCTTATCTAATTACTCTAAAATCATCGTAAAAATCTTGGACCATATCACGCATGACTTACACATTATGATCTGATACGAACCTAACAAGCGTTAATACTGGTCTTTACTAAATCGTTACATTATAACATAATGCCGCTACGTCATAAGGTTACAGAGGTCAACTGCTAAAGGGCCTTATCGTCCCCTGACTCACCTTACTATGACGTCACCATGAATACACGCTGACCTCGCTAATAACACTCTCTAGACAATACATTTCAGTAAGCAAAGTTACGTAACTAACTGGGAGTCACTGCGCATGCGTCAACGCAGAAAAAGCCCACGTGCACGCGTGTTGACAGCGTTTATCTAGTTAGCCTTATCGCGCAAGCAAAATAACGACAACAACAACAACGACGACAACAAGCAAGCAACCACGGCGATCGCTTGATCAGCATGGACGTGAGCAGTAACGTATAATCTCAGGTCGCGCGGGGTTAACGGCGCTCGGAAAAAAAACCCGCGAAGCCATTTGATGAAAAACGCGCTTTAATTTCCCGCTACAGATGGAGCAACGACCGAGCTTGTACGCGACAGAACGCGATTCTGCGCAATGATGCAACGTAGCCATGATACACAATAGAGCATGATAACGGTGGCATGCAATGTCAAGCGCCTCCGGACACTCCTCACCGGCGCAGACGAAAAATCCGCACTTTTGTGTGTAGTATGTGTATTTTGCTCTACAGGCGAGCGCAGCGCCAGACTTTTTTTCTATAGACGTTAGATCGCAAGCTGAACTAGCAAACAACTGACTTGTGGTGGAAACAAGTAAGAACGTATATATATATATATCACACCATCACACATCGCAATATATATATATATATATATATATATATATA